>NW_003805488.1:666014-843713 GCF_000255335.2 Galendromus occidentalis | reverse complement strand
ACTCCGGACCCTATTGGACGGAGGGGGAAGAAGTTCTCAGAGGGAAGAGTCTGTGAATTCCCATAATGGAGATCAGATAAAAACGGAAGTCGGACCTATTTCCCCGAATTTCCGGAAGCCCTTCGATACGCGACGGATGAGCCAGAGCACTCGATACTCGACTTCTGTGACCATATTCTCGATATCTATGAGTCGGAGACATTCCCTGCAGCACCTCCAAGAAGGGAAACGACAGGCTAGCTCGCATAGATCATTGAGAGGTCTCTGTCGGAACGGATACCGATGCCTCGGAACGACCGTCCTCGTTTTACTTAGAGACAGATTTGTGCTTCATCTTCATTGAGTTCTAGGGAGATTCGAGGAGATCCCGAGACCCATCCTACATCGATATCAGAGTCAGGAAGTGTCCTTTGACAACTTGGATTGAATCCAGAAACTCACGATTCATGAATATAAATAGGTGATACACGTATCTGCCTCACGCTATTTCAGTCGACTCCCTCCCGGACTCACCCGCGATTTCTGCCTTGCAGAGCCCGATGGTATTATCAGGATTCATCCCCCGGGCGAAGGCTTGTTATTTGCTATAATCGCTATCATCCGCTGCAGTGATCGCTAATTGAAAGCGGAGGATAGCAGCAGTGCGAGGATTGGAAACCTCGGAGTTGTGCATTTATCGGATTTGGCCAGTCGTCGTCTCGCTCAAATATCTGTTCGACGGGGACGACATGTCACGTCCACCAGTCCCGGAGGGGTACTGGGATTCCGCGATGAGGAGGAACCTCCCCAAGAGCCGAATGATAGCTTACTTGTCCGAGAGCTGAATTAAGGATACGAACATGGCTTCCGGACTGCGAGAAAGGTGAATTGAGCGCCAGAGATCGGCAGTAGCTTGCCTGCCGTATCTGACGCTCTCATGGCCGCCGTAGCCCTGGGCTTCTCGAAAGAAGAGCTCTTTTCACGAGAAGCCTGCGAAGGGATGCAGCTTTTTTCGGCCTGGAAATCGGAAGTCGATGTCTCTTCCAGATCGGATGGTTCTAGAGTATAGGAATCCGAGCAAGGCAATGGAGGGCTCTCCTTCGTCTCTCTATTGTCTCTCGTACCGCTTGGCTTTAAGCTGGAGTACCATCCGGACCGTTTGTTAGCGAGAGTCAGCTTCGGTATTCTCCGGAGAGTGTAGAGCCATTCCTAGTTAATAGAGAGCTCGCGAATACAATATCATGCGAATGACCTTTCCCGAAAATTAAGCTCACGCGAGCATTCAACCGCGGAGTCCCGAGAGCATAGTTCGGCGCACGAAGTCCATAATGTTGATTTTGTTCTTGTCGCTCATTCCGTTTGGGAGTCTCCTCACTCTGTGAGAAGCATGCTCCGGAAAATTGCTACTCCCCATCTCCCCTCTCTCTCGGAAAATCCTTGCTCGCTCGAGACCCTATCACAAACACACCCAATTGTGCTTACAAATCTCTCTGGGTGGGACTCGAGAGTTCTCGCGGGGCAGCTGCTCGGAGGCTCTTTGTCCCGGTGGAACAAAGCGCTGGAAATTACTCATTACCGACCGGAAACGTTTCTATCCGGCATCTTCGACTTCCTGGTGCGAGCATTCCTGCTGGGTGATCGCTGCGCTTGGGTCTGGAACTCGAGCGTCAAGGCACGATGAATCAGGTGCCTCTCTCATCGCAGAATTCAAGTCACTCTCTGGTATTCGAGGACGTATCCGCGTCGC
Organism: Galendromus occidentalis; assembly: GCF_000255335.2. Lineage (NCBI taxonomy): Eukaryota > Metazoa > Arthropoda > Arachnida > Mesostigmata > Phytoseiidae > Galendromus > Galendromus occidentalis. The sequence continues at coordinate 841,987 of NW_003805488.1, read as the reverse complement.
GAATCACAGCGAACGTTCAGACACGTCGCGTCCTTCCCTGGTAACATTCAGGAAGCAGTGCGTGAACGTGCGCGAATTGAACGACGCGCGGCTACCGGTAAATATCTTAGAGCTCGGCGATTCCAAGTCGTGACCAGTGTGGCGAACTGAGAGCCTCACCAGAGGTAGGTTATTTCCTCGAATTTATTCCGTTCGTCTCGGATAAGCGAGCGATTCTCGGATTTTCGAGGGTCTCTGGATATTAGAATGCTGGAGATCCCATCATAAAAAATTGTCGCCTCAACCCCGCCGAGATCCGATCAAGATCGCCTGACTTTGCAATATCCTCTTATCGGCGGTTCGGTGCTAGAACTCTGTTCCTGAAGTCTGGCGGCGATATCGATCGAGTACTAATCTGAGTGGGGAAGGGCTGGGGTCCGAACTTGATATTTTAGCCGATTTGTATCCGGGGAGCTCCGCGGAAGAGAACATGAGCTCGGGCCGTCAATCAGTCTAACAATCGAATCCGCGAACGATCCAATGACGGATGATTATAGATTATATTGTTTCGACCTCTCGCCGCGCTTCCGGTCGAGCGATTCCAAAGTTCAGGGGCCCTCGGTACGTGGAGTGTTTTCCTCTCTTTGCAGGCTCCCGCTCTTGAACAATGAGACCCCTATCGGAAAACGCCTACGGAGGCATCCAACTAGAGCCCTGTCAGGTTTGCAATCAAGCGAAGGAGAGGTTCTATTTGTGCAACCAGAGCCACAGCACATGCATCGACTGTGGAGCAGCCAGGAAGGAAGCCAGTGTTTCCCAGGGAGCGGTTTTGCGGCCGTCTCCCGCCAAGAAACAAGTATCCTTCTCGCTCCCGCTGAGTCCAGATTCGCCTTCTACGACTCCACCGCGCTCTGGCCAGAAAAGCTTGTCTCCGTCATCGGCTTCGTCCGCTCCTAGCTTAAGTCCAAGTACCGATTGTGACTCCCCGCATCCTTCTCCGCGTCGAGCGCGGCCTCCATCCAATGATCCGCCATCGATTTTCTCCTTTAGATCCCCAATCAAATCTCTAGTCACAGTTCCGAGAGCCGAAAAACCACAGCCGAAAGCTTTCCAACCCGAGCCCCCGGAGCATGCCGTTGATGAGACGTACTTTTCCATGAGCGCCCGGAAATCGCTGAATCCACCCAAAATTGTTGAAGAGCTTGTAAAGGATGACCTCAAAATATTCTGCCAGGCCTGCGACGCTGTCGTGGAGGTAACTCTCGTTGCCTTGCCATTGAACTTCGTGAAGTCTATACTCTCGCAAAAGACGGACTCGTCGAAACAACATCAAGCTAACGTTGGAGCTGAAGTTGAGGCCGAGGACGAATCTGAGGATGAGGGCGACGCATGTTACGAAGGTGAAGTCGAAGTCCTCATCAAAGACAAAGTCGGAGAAGAAAATGAGGGTGAATCTGGGGCCGAGGTCGTCGTTGGGGACGAGGCCGGCTCCGATGACGCATGTGAGGCTGGGACTGAAGAGTCGGGGCATGTAGGAGAAGATTACGATGACGCGTCTTCCATCGTGCCCATGACGAGCGTCGAGGTGTTCGACCACGGAACTCTGAGGAAAGATGTGGATTGGCTACGACACGGACTCGCAACCGCCTGCTCTGAGCTCATGACCACCAGGGAGACACTCGAGGACGTTATCAGCACAACCGAGAAGCTCGAGATGGATGTCGACATGTTGAGAGGCGGTGTCAACTACGTTTATTTCAATTTCGATAATGTTCTACGGCAGAAAGAAGTTCGCATAGAGGAGAGAATTTGCGGGATTCCATTCGTCCTGATGGTGCGTATGCGCCAGGTCGGCAGAGTTCCTCATCTGGGCTTCTTCATCGGACTCGAAAAGTACGAAGGTCGTGCTCACAGTCCTCTGAAAAAAATCATCGTCTTCCGCGCCCACAATGCCTACGGGAAAGTCATCGAGAAACACTCTTTCGAAACATTCGAGAAGGGTCAGCCCGTTCACCCTTGTTTTGATTTGTCGAGGAAGTCTCCTGATAGTAGCCTGTGGGGCTACGCGAATTTCCTCAAGAGAGATCGCATAGTGAAGCCCGATATGCTCAAAGAAGGACGTTTGTGTCTCTCGCTCCAAATCAAACCCTTGCCTTGAACCAACATGAAGTTCTTCGATAGCATTCTTGTCTGTTGCGAGCTAGGGGAATGTTTTTGGATTCCGCTCCGCTCATTCTTATCCCTTTTACTGTTTTGGACACGAACACTATTCATTTCCCCGTGGCTCCCTGAACACCATCTAATCAAGTTGTTCGAGAGCCGACATTGACTAATTTGTTTACTCGGAGACTTCCCCAATCACAATAAACATGTTTACTTTAAGAACAGCCAGTGAGTTTTCCGTGGAAGGGTCTTTCACTCCGAGCTCACAACCATCATTCTCCTTCCCGTTCCTGGAACCTCAGGAACAAATACTACATACATCACAACAATTGCAGGATCGCACACACTTAGAGACCTGCCTTGGCGATAGGGCCTGATGGTGAAGTTCGTCGGGGGCGACTCTGTTCTTCCGATCGAGGGCGGGTATCGCAGAGCTCGTTGTCTGCTCTCTCCTGAATTCTCGACGATGAAGCGCTGGAAAGAACCATCTGAAATATTTCATCGAGCACGTCGCTGCCATCAGTGTGGGAATTCCACGAAGCTCATTCCCATTAAAGTTTGAGGACCGCTTGAGATCACGAACAGAAAGTGCGGTAAATCCGATCAGAGCTAATCCCCTCTCGTCGCAAAGAATCCCCGAGCGCTGACCATTGCTTGAAAATGGCAACTCATCCGTTTCCAGAGACCGATGGGCAAGAGGCAAGTGGAGATCCAGTAATTTGCCCTTCGATGCTTGAAGTTCGGAATCTCGGAGTTCTTCTAACGCAACGGTTCTTCTAACGCGTAATCCCGGATCCTGATTTCAATTTCCGGGGGCGAATTCTGGGACATTCTTCTCCAGAAGTCCGCTCCTGCGCTTCTCTGAAACGTCCATTCGGCTTCCATCCTCAATAGTCGGCGGAATCCATCACTCCAAAGGGTTGAGCGTTCGACCGAAATCAAGGAAGTAGTCGGCATTTTCCATAATAATACCGGAGAACACGGGAGAAATAATTTCTTCCACATTCTGTACAGATGAATGAGGGGATTTCCGAGCCCTTTGGTCGCGTTCGAGGGTATGAAGTCTTCAGCCATGAGCTGGAACTATTCCCTCGGCGTCAGTCTTGGGAGAGTAGCAAACATGGGAATGTCCCCCAGCTCCCCAGTGAGAAGCCCTCGGATTCAAACAGCGATGCCCCGGCTGGCACAAGGACATCGTGGTGAGGCGGAGTTGCATATTATTACGAGACCGCTAAGGCCACTTCCTCCTAGACCCCTCACGGTCGTCTACGCAATGCTGAAGAGTTTCCCATTTTCGTGTGCACTCTTATTGGCTCAGATGCACGCAGATCTGTCATCCGGAGCGGTCAGATCATGTGCAAGTCGCTCGCTCGTTTTCTAGGTCTAGAGGCCTCCCGTCGCTGGCATGCACGCCCGGAGTGGGCCCCCCATTTCATTCTCGACCTGGGGATCCTAGTTTTCGGTTTCGCAGCTCCCCTTGATTGGGGGCATCTCGGATTCCGACGATATTCTAGAAGACACCAGCAGGGAGAATACCCCCAGGCGTTTCCAGAGAAAATCGCTCTCCCTACGCTGTGTTCAGGCAGAAAGGTCTGCCACAAATAATGTAGCGCCGAATCGTACGTGGCATGTTACCACTTCTCAGGTGAGATGGAGACCGTACGCCCTCGGAGTTTGTGATACGAAAGGTTCGAGTGGCCATCGTCGCGCATGGCGTTCCTGGAGTTCGAGCGCCCGAGTGTGCAGAATAGGAAATGGAGACCTGGCGACTGAGTGAGATCTGTCTAAGCTTCGAGCGGGCTAGATTATCTTTCCACTGCCGTCTTTCACCTTCAAATATGTTCCAGCGCACCGACGACCTTTGTAGAGTCACGCGGCAGATATCCTGCGCGCCTCGAAAGCTTGAAAAACGTCTCGGATAATTCCGACCCAGGTCGCTTTGGATGGCCCGCGAGCGCAAGGCTCCGTCGCGGCGGCTCACAGCGCTTCCCGGGTGACTGAGCCCACGGAAAGCTTCCGTTCATTTTGTTTGAAGTGTCCGCGGTTTCCGGCCAGCGCTGAGTGCGAGTGCTCAGAACGTGTTCCCGCGATATCCTTGCGCTCCGATCTCCACGCTTCGAGAAAAATAAGCACAAGCCTGCGTCCGGGAGGGGCGAGCTTTAGTGCCGCTTCTGCCGCTTTGTGCCTTGTCCGAGAGCCGGCAGTGCCGTTCCGGTAGGTCCATCAATATCATTCACGTCCTTATCCACCGAGAAGGCTGAGAGATCCCCCCAAGAGTCCGCTTGTAACGCCGTTCCAGAGTATCTGCCCGACTTGAGTCTCCCATCATCGTTCAGCTCGTTGAGCTGTAAGAGCCCTCGATTTCCATAAGTCTAATTCTCTCAGAGACGTCGGCCAGGTGTGACTTCGGACGCTCCGGCTGCCTGTGTGGTTCCTTCGGAGGTCTCAGACGGTCCTTCGCGATTACGATTCGGAGTCGAACGCCGAGTCAGGTGCAGGGCGGTCGACGCCCTGCGAGTTTGTATTACGCAAATTACGCAAATCAATATCGATATCAATCGCTTGAGGCATTTTCCAGCGATAGGGCTGTTCGAGAGGCGAGCAGATGCGGAGGATCGCCTGCTCAAGACCTCTTTCGAATTGAGCAGAGTTCGGGATTCCCGCTACCCTCCTGGAAAATTCGATCGTGTGAATTACAATGTGGGTGGTGACCTCGCATGTCGTGGTTACGGTGGTTCATCTATCGCAGCGGTCTATCGCAAGACGCCACTCGGCAGAATGATCAATTATGAATAATTGATCTCATTTTCATCCATTACAATCGTAGTCAGCCTCGGCTCGGACGTCCTCGCTATTTGCTCGAGCACGAGCTCGTGCGATCGAGGAACGACCGACATTGCGTCATCGCTCTCGGAGATTGGACGACCGCCCAACGATGAGCCCGAGCAGGACACTGACGATGCTTGCGCCACGATCTAATTATGACTCTGTCATACATGCCACATTTGAATCCTCCCCTACTGGAGGCTCCGATCCCTGCTTCTGCGCCTGGAAGAGCCTGGGACGGATGTGTGAGACCTGAGGCTTTTCAGGAGAAGACACGATGCGCGGATCGTTCAAGGAATCTCGGGAGTAATGTAGAACGCTTTTAATGAAGCAGATAGGAGTATTGGACATTCTGGGGAACGAGGAGCAGGGAGTAGCAGTTGACCGCAGTCCGTCCCCGGAAGTAGTGGTATTGATGACGGTCTCGAGCTGTGTTCCTTCGTCTTGTCTGGACCGGGAACGGTGGTTCGCTCGATACAACGTACGCAACGCGTCGGAGTCGTTCTGGAGGCAGAGAGCAGTGTAGCCATCGTTGAGAATGGGAATGGGTGACAGGGCTCGGAACGAGAGGAGCAGAGGATAGAAAAGAATCCCGATACTCTTGATGTCCGTCGGAAGACGAGCTTGCCAGTCCTCGTTCCGGGGGGATATCGCAGAGTCAAGATCGACAACAGGTGCGCCGCATTCTTTTTCCGACTCAGCCTCCCTGGAATCGCTGGCTTGATTTTCGGGCGCGATAGACAACTCCTCAGAAAAGAAACTCCGGACGTTCCCTTGCCCCTAATCGGTGTCGATCAAGGTAGTCGATGACCACCAAACCATGCTGGCCGCTCGTGCCTCCTACTCTGGATCCTGGTGCTCTCCCGGCTGCTATCTGACTCGAAATTCGTCATGAACAGGAGGTACTCTTATCTCTCGTTCAACATGAGCTCGGTCGGGAGGAAGTCTCATATGTATCAGCACAAAAAATGAAGGGCCCATCGATTGTATTAAAATCAAAAGTGTAGATGCCTCTATCGATTTTATTCCCATTCATCGAATGTATTTGATGCATCTCCTGTCGTTCACAAGGCTTACGTACTACGTGCAGTCATACTGATCCATCACGAACATATTCACAGAAATATATTTCCTAGAAGTGATGAGGCAGACGCACTCGTTCAGTTGCAGCTGGTGACCGCCGGAATCTCCCAGAAAAAAAATCATCTCGTAATCTCCACCGGCACTACTGAGCACTTTGCACCACTCCATTCGCTGCCGTCACAAGCATCACAAATCACAAGTATCATAGTCACACACTCTCCCTGTCTGTCGTCAGCTTATTTTATAATCATCTATTTGATAAATCTTTCTCATCACCATCCTGAACAATTGTCGTTAGTTTGCCTAAATAAATATTCCCACGTATCAGGCGCTGTTACTGAATATATGTTCATTGTTATCACCTTATCTCATAGCATATGTAAATAATATTTATATTAAATGATTCATTCAGGACTTGCTCGCTCTCCTCCTTCCCAGCTTAGAGTTTCCACGAATGAGTAATCGTCCCCTTGTGATATCGCCGCACACCTCCTTGTCGAATGAGAGAGGAGCTCTCACCTTCTTTCCGCATATAGAAAACGAGCGAATCCCCAGATCACGAGTTCGAATTTGAGCTCCCTTCTCTGCGGCTTGGCATATCTTACCGCAGGGGGTATCGCCATGAGCTGAGTGCCTCTGTCTATCCCACTCTATTCGGCTAGAAAATTATTGCCCCGAATCCATTCATCCATGAAATCTTATGACTGATGTTTAACTTCCCGTGTCAGCCGTGTGTTCCAAAATCGGAAAACTCATCCAAACCGTGACCATGCCCCGGAGGTAGTCGGCAGCAATCACGGAACCAGCTGATTTGATTTCTGTCGATGAACTCCATAAGGTCACTCGATGTCGGGATCAAACTCAATCAGCTGCATTGAATCGTCCCACATCAGATGCATTCGGATATGGTAACCTCTCCGATCGTCGCTTCTGGGAATAACAAGTTCAAGATCATCGCAGCATGTTACGAGCGTCGATCTATTTGCTGCCTCGAACAGGTGGTATTACAATATCGACTTTCAAGTCTCGATGTCCCATGGCTATCGATCAGCTATGATTGTTTCCCGGGACGTCGATTCTGGACGTTCCAGCTTGAGACCACGACCTCTTCCGGACGGAAATTCTATTCAGGTTGACGAGATTCGGCGGTTCTAAATAGAGACCTACACACGCTCGATTCCCCGAAAGTTTTATCCGAACCGTTGGAATAACCCCGAGATTTTCGCCATTGTGCTCGAGTTGAACCGAATGATGCAGATGGGCGTGCCGCGAACGAATACATAATTGGTTCCTTGCCCTGTCGGGACTATCTGAGAGGGAATTTATCCGGGATATCGAACTCGTTTGAGGAATGTAATCAAGTTTGGAATCAAGGTCGACTTTAGCGACAGTGAAACCTCCGATGAGTCGGATACGAAATTTCTAGTCGCGACTTACGCGCGTTGAAAAATCTAGAGCAGGAAGTAGAGCGTCAGCTTTCGGAAAAATACGAATCAAATGTGAGCGATAATTAAGAATGCAGGAGAGTCTTTACACTTGGACTTGGCGGCGCTCTGGGAGCCCCGAAAATCAGAGATCATGAACAGCTCCGTCCATGGTCCGTGGCTGAGTGGATTCCATATCTAGACAAGGATTCATTCACCTACTCGAGATCTCGAATCTCCAGGGAACGGATAGTCGTGGAAATTGATGGATTCGAAATCGTCGAATCTGAAAATTCGGAACGTTTTCGAAGATGCTTGGTTGCGGAATATGGACCGTAAGCATCATACTGTCGATTTTATAGTCTGGGTCGGTATACGTATTCGCGACGGTGGTGGAGTGAGGACCGATGACTTATTATCTACAGAAATTCCCTGCCATCGATACTGAGGACGCGACGAAATCTCTAACAGCGTATTCCACGAGTTAATTTACAGGTGAGAGATATTACACTTCTTACATATAGAACATTTCCACAGCCTGCCGGTCGCTGTAGAATTATTGAGGAGTCTCTTTTGCGTCGCCATTCGGGTGCGGTCCGTCCGTTCACTGCTCGGGAACTGATCGAGAACGATCGAGAGAGCGGTGACGGACTGGAGGCGAAACAATACAACCCTCCGAGGATGAGGAACTCCCACTTCCTCAACTCTCTCAGGAACATCTCTCTGAGCAGATGGCGGTCACACCGCCGTCGGCGTAGCAGGCGTCGCCTGCTGCTCCACAATGACCGAAATCACTTTCTCCGAAAGAGGTGCACATGATTCCAAATCGATCCGGTTAGAACTTCTGGAAAGAAAGAATAATCTCGGTTGAAATGAAGGTGTGGGCCTCCGTCGGAGCCTCTATACAGATCTTCGCCCAATTTCCGAATCCCCACCCCTACCCTCGCCTTCCGAGGTCGTGACTAACGACTCATGAGTCGTGACTTCGAGCGCGAGCCCGGTCTTTCCCCCAACCCAAGTGTGTCGTCGAACCCAAATCGTTGCGTGGGCGTCTAGAGCTTGAGCTCGGTGGGCAATATATCCAGCCTTTGTCTTGTAGAATGACGACTACGGCAATGATCGCGGAGCTCGAGATGTCCATGATAGATCTTAAATAGAGTTTTGGTTCCAGGGATAATTTTTCCTGACCCATGGTCGAGACTCCGACTTCCCTCGAATCACATTCTTCATAACCTTCACCAGGAGTTACACTCTCTCCGCATTCGATCGGCATTTAGCGGCTTCCCTGCTCACAAGCAAGCCCGGAAGCGAGACTCATTCCACGACGGGAAAAGTTTCTAACTGTAGAAGATGCGTATAGACCAGCGATTCTCAAACTTTTTTCTCCTGCGTCTCCCTTCTGCCTCTTGGGGAGCGCTCGCGTCTTCCCCGAGGGTCATCGAATATCTGAGAATATAGAGTTTCGACCGAGACATGCCACAGTGCCGTTCTATCCTAACATACGGCTTCACCCTTTAATTGTACAATGATTATAAGCTCGGAGTACAGTAGCAATGAGCTTGGTGAGCTTTCTGGAATTTGAAATCAGGTCGGTCGGGAATTCTCGGAGCCCTAAGCGTCTCACCTAGATTTCTCCCGCGTCTCCCCCAGGAGACGCGTCCCCCTAGTTTGAGAAATGCTGGTATAGACGATGGCGTCGAGGAAGTAGGTATGCAGAAGAGAAGCGAAAGGTTGGCGGAGATTGAAAGACTCGTGATCATCGCGATAATTCTCATTTCATTCCACGTGATTTCCATCGATGCATCATCAATCTCGTTTTCCATCAATATCGTCATCGTTCGCAAGCGCCGATCCGCGCGAATGTTCTCGTCTTTTCGTGTCGTCGCGTGTATGAGAAACGATCCAAGAGCACCCAGGAGCCCTCACAAGTTCCGCGGGCAAGGTCAGGCAGTGACTCGTTCGCGGTCGGATTATGATATGACTCGAGAATGAGTTTCCATCATGAGTTCCACACAGCCTTGCATCGAAGAATTTCAAGAGTCATAAATGGCGTCATGGGTAAAGCCGGCGCGAACGAAGGGGCGGCATTTCCTGCTGCGGGTAATCGATGGGTTCGAATTCTAATTGAATCCTCAGAGTATGATACTCGAGATTCTCGTGGGCACGATTCAGAGAATCATACATGTATGCTCATAGATATACGTATATTCGGGACTAGTGAACAGCATTGCCGCTGAGGAGTATGGGCATTCGAATACCGCAAACAGCTGATCTCTGAGTGAGCAATCAATCGCTTCCAGATTCGGCGGAGGCGCTCGCGGAAACCAGTGGCACCGGCGAAGGAGGCGGATACGCTCACGAGAAGTTTTCAGTGCGAGAACAAGCCTCGCAGTACTCAGCCCTGAGTCTGCTTGAACGCATTTTTCCTCTCTGAAAAAAGCGAAAAAGAAGATTCGGCGGAGCCATGACTCACTGCCGGGTTCTCCCTGCTCCACAGAGGGACGGCGCGTTGTCACCGCAGTATCAATTAACCCATCGCTAATCGCTCCAAAGGATCGCTCGATCATGGTCCATGAGATACCGGAAAGCCGGGCTCTGAATAGCTTTACTTTTTAGCGCGATTGCCCCTCAATTTTTCTCCAGCCGCGTTCCCCACCGGGGCCCCAAATCGAATTCAGCTATAACCGGCGCTGGAAGATTCGTTGTGCTGGAAGGCATAATGAATCCTCATTGTTACGCCACGAAGGAACCGACGAGTCCACGGGGAGTCAGCCTAGCGATGGAAGAAAATAGTTCGTCGTACCGTCAGGTACCCCGTAATGGGATTCGTTGTAACGAAGTTTCCCACTACCACGATGGGGTCACAGAGGCGCTCATCCTAATGCGAAAATGCGGTGCCCCCATCGTGCTTTCGTAGGGTCCCGCCAAAGCGATGAAGTTCGCTCGCGGATCACAAGGCATCCTCCCGAATCAGGGATAGCTGCGCTCATAAATACGGATCCACTTGACAGGCAACAAGCATCATCCTGGATAAATATATGAATGTTGACGTTCGTCTAGGCATGTCGCTTACGCGTGTCTTGGCATAGAAATAGTCCTTGCGACAAATCGGCAGGCCCGGCAGAATTACGACGCCGTCTGTCCCCGACTTCACAGACCTCGATATAGGGTCGGATAGGAGCCTCCTCAGAGACCCCCTCCAAGGCCGAGTCATCAAGGAGAGCCTGAGCTCCCTCCGAGGAGAGATAAAAATTGCGACAAAAGGATTTCGTTCCCATGTTGGGCTTGTTTCGGCGAAGTCGAAATACTCAGTCAGTTGGATATTGTGATTTGCGTCCCCTCTCTTCGATCGCTCGAATTCAAGAAGCCGATTAGGCGATGGATAATTCTCTCAGACCGAGCGGAATCGATACAGTGAGACCAACAGAGCGCTGCCTTGTTTTCCAACGCTGGATAGCCGAGGCAATCTCTGCCACTTGCCAGACATGAGTAAACTCCACCGACTCGGACCGTCAGCATCTAAATGCATAGGCGCGTGCGCGAGGATATCCGGGGGTTCCCGCCTAATCCCTCATGGAGGTGGTGAATTGCCGCGGAAGCCGAGTCGTGGATCGAGAGCTTTCGCACTGCATGGAATGCCACAACAGAGTGTTTATTCACCCATGGAGAAGATATCTGGGAGCGGGAAAAGAAGCTATCTGGGCCCGATCTCTTGAGAATGATTCGTTCCGGGAAGCATGACGATAATACCATGAAGGCGAATTTTCCATAATAAAGGTCGCGTCAGTCAGTCATTCGGCCAATCACTTACCTCTGCTGTCATATGCGCGTCGAGTTCCTTCGGTCGTTGACAGAATGCCGCGAGATGAGAGACGCCCTCGGGGAAGTGCTGTCTGCCCGGACGGACGGATGCAGCGAATGCCGGTAGGAGAGCATCGAGTTTTGGATAATGTTTTTACTACGGGGCTGACAGAACAGATACATTTTGAAGTAGGAGCGGAAGGCGCCCGAGATGAAGAAGAGCGCGATCGGATTCAGACACGAGTTGACGAACGTGAGCACGTATCCGAACAATTTGAATAAATGCCAAAAGTCGTTATAGTCCTGATGAGCCGTTGGATGGTAGTAGAGCCAAATCATTACGACGTGATTTGGAAAGAAACACACCGCAAAAATCAAGACGAAGCAGAGCGAGATCTTGGCCACTTTTACGCGAGCTTTCTGCTGCTTCTTAGCGGCGGCGTTCTTCTGGTCACAGAGTGCGCTCTTCGCCGTCTTGATCAGGGAGCGTGCCATCAGGATATAGAACGTCGCGATGATCACCAGAGGTATCACGTACATCATCGTGAACTTCAACATCACAATCAGCCGAGGGTACCACGGATGCATATGCTGGGGGAACGGATGACAGTAGACTATGGTCTTCCGACCGGGAATGTGGGCTTCGCCCAGATACGAAAAGTAGGCGCCCGGCAACGCCATCAACGACGCGATGAGCCACACCAAGCCTGTGATGAACAATGTCACTCGACGGTCGTGTCTGCCGCCCTTACGTTTGTAGAGCGGCAACGCGATAGCGATGTACCGGTCGACACTCAGCATCATGAGCGTTAGTACTGTGACGCCGATCGACACGTCGCGCATAAACTCCGAAAGCTTACACAGGAACAGGCCGAAAGGCCATGAGTCCAAGACGTATATCGCGCAGATGAACGGCACCGTGCCTGCAACGACAATCGGTCTTGGATGAGAAAGAGCTAGATGCTGTCTAGCGAACGAGAGGACCACGGGGAATTCTCCCAATCGATACGTAGGAGGTAAACGCGAGAGAAAAAAATTCATCGAAAAATATCGCTCCGGGGCAAATCACCGGATCTTCTGCGAATCTCCTCACCGCGGAGGGAAATGGAAAGCAATTCTCGAGACTCCAATCAGGCAACTGGCTTTAGAGCATAGAGGGAATTAAGATCTCTTCGGGTTCACATCGAGATGTCTTTCTCGAAATGGTTCTGCGAGGCCGAGGCGACAACTCGGTAATTCGTCGCCGCTGCTGCTGATTTCGACGGTCGATCAATTTGCCACTCGTTGGAGAACTTCCCGATGATAGCATCTAGATGTGTTCAATGTTCTCTGCTTGGATGTCAACTTACCGGTAATAACAAAGAGATCGCCGACGGACAGCGACATGATGTAGATGTTAGGTACACTCCGCATAGCTTTGTTTTTATGAATATTAACATCAGTGTGCCGTTGCCTATTAGTCCTACGAGGAAGATTATCGTAAAGACTGGCGGAGCTAAATAGGTTTCTAATCGTTTCCCCAACGGAACGAAGCTGGCCTCCTCTGAAACGGAAAAATATGTCCTTCATTTCGGGCCGACCACAATTCGGCTTCCCGCCGAATTTGTCCGGGGCGGCCGCTTGGTATGCGTCGCGTCGGCGGAATCCGAATAGAATTCCAGCTAAACCGCGAGCAGATGTCACTCGCGCTCCTGAGCTCACCACAAGCGTGGAGTGGGATAGGAATTTCGAGGGGGGCTCCTACGGCTCCCATGCCCGTTTCCCATGCCGATTGATAACCCAATATCATTATTCCCCTGACTAGAAAACTTCCGCATTGATTCATCGGAGCAGAATATGGTAGCGATCCATAGAATCAGCTTTTCTACAGCGACGGTCACCAGAGGAAGCTCCGTGGAATCGAATTCCGCGAGCCTACGCTCGGTGGGTCGAAATTATCATTTTCCTCTCCACGAATGGGCAGGGCTCTTGGGGAGATATAAAATTCGAATTGCTCACCGTCCGTGAGGATGAAAGAGATGTTTGTTGAGTCATTGGCTAATAGCTGGTTGAGACTGGGCAATTCGTCCAGGAACTCGGCCGATGTCATGTTCGAAAGGTCCTCCATCAAAGCCAACGGGGCCATGCCCTGAGCTTCAAACTTGTTCGGACACAGGTCTGAAATGGAAAGCAACCAATTCTTTAGAGACGTTTCCCGGAGCGGCCGTGTACGTAAGCGACCTCTGATCTTTCGCCAGTCCATCAGCCTAATCAAGTTGAGAGTTTCGATGGCCATGTTCGAAACTATCAGTCTTCCGCCCTGATCCCTATGACATTCCTCTTTTCATTCCCCCATGGATTTTGATGCCGCAAGCATCGGCATCAAGGACTGGGAAGTGTCCGTGGAGAAATATACTAACGACGTTCGATATTTCGCATTCACGACTATCTCTCTCTCCTCTGTTCAAGATTGTCACGAGAATCGAAACTTCTAATGAGTTTCCCCGGCGATGTAAGTTCCGTCCGGCAGTCTCTGTAAGACACTAAGTCAAGTACCTACCGATTGATTCGGACCGACTCCTCTACCGGAAGGGAATATTTCTCCGACATACGAGTCTCTGACGAAACAGCATAAGTAATTCCTATCGAAGAAGGCGAGTAGAGCCTCGAGCTCCCCTGCACATGGATTTGCTAATCTCCGCTCACTCATGCGACAGCAGATGGCCAGGCCTGCGATGGTCCGACGCGGTCGCCTCCGACGCAAAATTCCCGTGAAAAATGCTAAATACGATAGCATGCGAATTTAGGTGCGGTGAGGCTCTCGGCGGAGGATCACGGGTCTCGCGTGTCTGGATAGATGATTCCCAAGTACGCAATCGGCAGCGTACGCCTTCAATGGGCGTCTCGCTTCGTTTGAATACGCCTGCGGTCTCGAAATCTCCATACACAGGAACATAATCTCCAAGGAGCATGAGGTAAGGCGACGGCGGGGCGGTTCCCGTCTGCGGCGGATCTCGGCAATTGTGAGAGGTGTCGGGAATTTCTTCGAAGACTCCACCTCACGCGGCGCGATCTATTCAAGCTCGAGAAGAAGCAAACTAGTCTATTCGACTCCTCTCGGACCTTCCGTGAACTTTCCCGGTAACTTATTGGAGGAATATCTGAGCTTTCGAGGAGAGGAAAGATTCGAACTTTTTGCGAACTCCTATCTCTCCGATCGAGACTTGCTCGGATTCAGAGGAAAGGCATCGCTTGAAGAAAGCTTTGATTCACCGCCTTCTGCGGGAACGGCAGTGGTTCCGAGAGAAACTCTTCCGAGGCCAAGAGGACGAGTGTACACAATTTGCAGGTACACGCATCGCAGCGGTGAGCCGTCATCCATCCTGAAAAGAGCGCTGCGAAGTCGTCCGGCTTCCCCCAGACGAGTCTTCTAAAGTACGGTCGCCCGTCGTTCCCCAAGGTCAGTAGTTCACGCTGAGAGATTCATGAACCGCCGCAGTTTCGTTGCCAAGGTGTGCACCCTCGTCAGTTGAGAGGAGTCCTCTGAACGAGCCCTTTTTTCCCTGCGGAAGTTGATGGCCATAAAAACGTATCATCATCGTTCAGCGAGGGACAAGCCCACAGACCCCTATCGACGATCGGCGTCGGGAGTTCTTATGTAGATGGAGAGTACTTCGGCCTTGATCTGAATCCCCGTCACGTTTCCGCGCTCACTCGCCGCTCAGGCAGACGCTATAATCGTTCCTAGAACTGTATTGCGACAACAATGCACCTGCTGCCCGGGTTGGGCACACCAAACGGGCCGCGTTCTCCGATCCGGTGAGGTCTCGAATAAACCACAGCTGCTTTGAGTGCACATGCATGCTATCCCTTCTCTGGGAACGTTTCCTCAATCCCACACGATCCGGGCACACATCCTTCCGGGATCTGGACCGTGATTCCGCTACGCCCGGCGGATCTCCGAATAAATCCCGAGCACTGGAGCGAACCTCTGACAGATCCATACGGCGACATATTATCCTATCGAATAGAGCCGCTAGGCTCGGGAAACTCGATCACGTTTTCGCTGTTTGTATTTACACTCGAAACCCGAGACCTATTTTAAGTATGCAGATGGAGCAAATTCAGTGGGCGGCTCGGCATTGAAGGAGCAGCGGCTCGTTTCGAACGCACAGAATCGGTCGTTGCCACCGTTTCTCTCCGCTCATACGTTTCCTTGCCCCCACCGTGTGTCAAGTTATGCTGAGCGAAAATTGTTGAACAGGAAAACAACGCCGAGGGACTCCGGCAAAGCCTCGGGGTCGGAGAAGGAATCCCGTATGACATTCAGGCAGCATCCATCCTCTCGTTCGTCTCTACAACGGGCGTGCTTTTTCATGTGGAGAGGAGCCACCAACCGAAGGCTTCTAACGGATGACCCCTGAGTGATCACTTATAAGAGAATTCTCGCAATGTTCCTGATACTTCGGCTCGCGCACCGAAACGTGAAAAATATCCTTCCCTGCTCTTCTCTGAACATCGGCAAGTCACCTCGTATACGAGTTATTTCGACCGGATTCGCTCCTACGCGGAGATTTTCGAACGAATGCCCTCTGATCGCTCCTCATCCGATTCAGGCGCGATCCGGCTTCCAAAAGGAATTGTGGGCCTTCGATCTCTGCTCAATTACCCCTATCATTAGCAATGACTCTTGCTGAGATGGCTCGCACTGCGATCAATACGTGCCTGACGCTCGAGCGATTTTACTGACGCGTTCCCGCATACCGTGGAGGGCGAACTTAACTGGGGACGCTCCGTCTATCGAGTGAATTCGGAGAAAATCCTCCGGAGGGTACCGAACGTTCTTGGTGTTTTCTTCACTCATGGAAATTCCAGGGTCAGGAGCGAAAGCGAACAATAAAATGAACATTACTTCAAGGAGGGGTTGACCTTCTCCGCTCCGTGGTGACAGCGATCTCCGTCTATGATCAACATTCTACCCGATGCTCTCTCGGAGTCCCGGAGCTGGGCGTGTATTGGGAATTTTTCCGCTGCCACGGTGACCCTGGGTCAAGGCTCCACATGACTCTGTCCGCGGACTCTACCCCGCTCCCTCTTATAGGAGACGCGTATTTGATAGCCGCGCCTTCAAAAGACTCTCCGTTCCGTACCTCCGAGGTGCCGGATGAAGAAACGGGCGAATGGCCCATTCCGTTACAGTTCGACTCATTTACGCCGGAGGCAGCGGATTTCCCCTCTCTTGGAACCCGATAGCGGTCTATCGATCTGGGAGCAGGGTCTTTCCTCATGGATTTCCCGAAGCGTATTGCTCTCACTCCCTGGTTTCTGGAGATTTCTCTCCGACTTCACCCGGGAAAGGCCGCGAAAATCCTTGATTCGTGAGGGCTTTCAGGAGTCTCCCATGTTCGAGAACCTGAGAGCTGTCAAAAACAGTAATATTGGCGTCCCAAGACGCCGGCAATGGCATGGTACGGCGGATGAATCGAAAAGGGTCCTAAGATAGTGACCATCTTCTGGTTTCGCGGAGGTCAAGGAACGATGCCCAGCAACCGCTATCGGCGAGCTGGCGACAATCCAGTCAAAGTTACATCAACATGGAGTGTGACGTCTCGGAGAGTTTCTGTGTGACCGGTTCCACCCTCGGTCATCCTCCACATTCCGTCGAGCTCACGTCCGCTCGTTGGCACAGTTTCCGATTGATAAACGAGACTCGCTCGACGGAGGCTCTCTCAACAGTCACTGAGTAATTACGGTCTGTAGTGAGCGCCGCACTCA
The DNA here is from genome assembly GCF_000255335.2 of Galendromus occidentalis. Lineage (NCBI taxonomy): Eukaryota > Metazoa > Arthropoda > Arachnida > Mesostigmata > Phytoseiidae > Galendromus > Galendromus occidentalis. The sequence continues at coordinate 824,957 of NW_003805488.1, read as the reverse complement.
TTCAGCGGAACAACTGAGAAAAGAAGGGAATATCGAGCGACGCTTGTGACTACGGAAAGGGAATCGATTGGAATCCGACACGCAGCAACATTTCTATTTTCAAGATCCACGACGCGAAGAATATTCCCATCCCGATAAAGGATGAGCAGCTCTTGAGGTTGAATCTGGAGTTTCAGACCGAACGCTGTCACGGGGGGACATCTTGTCCCAAAGTCCGAATTCTGGCTAGTTCCCGAGAGCGATTTCTCTGCTCGTCGTAGCTTCGAAACGCCTATTTTCGTCCATATCCCTAAGGAAGCTCAGTCATTCACTCATTTTCCTGATCCAGCATGAGCATAGCATATTTCTGTATGCTCGGGAGCTCCCGGATATTCAAGCGCCGAACATGAGCTCATCGAAGATCCTTGCACCTGCGATAGGACCCTTCAGTTCACCAGCAAAATACTACATCGTGCTCACAGAAAAGATGCAGGGGGAAGAGTCATTTCGCTCATCCATCATGTCAATAGTGCACATGAACATGAATGAGCTCCTGGGCCCTACCAACGAGCATCGCCACGGACTTCGGGTAGGTAAGGGTTCGAGCATAGATTTCTGGAGAATTCCTCCAAGTCTGAAGCAAACGGTAGTTGTAAACAGAATTCTTGATACTTGTCATGTCCAAGCTCTAGTTTCCCAAATTGGCAGCTGCCGTCTCCGAATCGGATCAAATTCTCCACGGCGGGCAAATTTGTCACGGGTTTTTTCTACAGAGACACATTGGGAGAGAAAGAAATCGAAAACAGAAATCGAGCGCTTATCGGCCAGAGTGGGTAGGCTCAGACGCGATTAAGATTTATGGATCATCGCGCATGATCGTAGCGACAACTCGCTCTAGACTTTTTCTGTTTTTCTTTTGGCAGAGCAACGTCTCCGGTGGCTTCTGTTCTTGTTCTTTTCGGGGCGAATCTCGGAGTGAAGACGACCTCCATAGGCCGAAACGCTGCTCGAGTTGCCAGAGATACGAATATCGCTGCCAATATGTCGCATGGGAGTACCCCGTTCTCGGTTTTCGCGATCCAATCTATTCGGACAAGGTTTCGAGCCGATCACATATTGTGTACCACGACCCGTACAATTGGTCGGCGAAAGAGTGAGGTCTGATACGGCGATTTGATTGCGGCCCGAAACAGAAGAATGATCATCACAGCGAAAACGTTACTTTTCCCGGTGAGTGGAGCTCACCATAATTATCGGCATACAGTTTTTTCGCTCGGCGGGTGATCAGATTATCCTAGAACGATTCCATCCATGAATTCTGTGCCAACATTCGTCCGATGCGTGTTCGGTCGAGCAGTGATATTCGTTCACTCTTTTTTCCCAGGGGTACTCATCATCGCTTGGCTTTTAATCGATAATAATCGAACGCGGAATTCTGGTGAGACCGGCCGTTGAGAGACCATCGTTACAATCGCCAAATATCCCCTCTGAGGTCGATGGCCTCAGGCAGGTCCCCCTTATCTTGATTCGTTTTCGCCCCTACTGCCGTTTCGCTCGATATGACGGACCCCAATCTGAGCGCGTCCCTTATTCTTGAGCTCCACCATGGCCTTGTGCCGATCATCTCCACGTTTCGGAAGGATTTCGATGTTCGCAAGCCTCTGAACGATCCGACTTTTCACGTACAATCCACCATAAACTTCTCATATTTCATCCGCCGACGACCACTTGAGTCCCGACAGAGTATGTCAGGCACGTTTTCAGTTGCCACTCAGCGTCGTTTGCGCCGAAAACAGAGTTTCTTGTGGAGGGGTAATTGCTCCGGAGCGCTCGGAGCACTTCTCCTTGGCTCAACGAGCTCAGATCGGACACATTCGTGGGGATTGACGTGACCTCTTTCGGAGCTATCTCATTTTTGTCCAGCGCCCGAAGGCTCGCTACTGTCGTTTGTGGTCATCGCCGGCGCTCCTCTGGGAAACTCCCGCACGCTCTTTCTCCTCAGTGTCACTGTTTTGTCCCAGGTGCCATGATCTCGGGGTCGTTCCTATGCAACAAGGTATGTTCGACTTCAGCAAAAGCGTCCGGGGAAGTTTTTTCCCTATCGAATGAATCCGCATCCGACCATGAGACCTAAGTCGGCAGTCGGCTCTGTGACGCAGCTTTGATCTTACGTGAGTCGGGGTCATAATTGGAGAACCGATAGAGGTCACCATCAGCGACCACCCTCCGATCCATGATCGGGCTCGTGGTAGCCGTTGCAAGAGCGAATATTCGGATGTGATGAGAAATTCTACCCATTAGACGCGATTTCTCTCCGATGTCCACAGTCACGGCAAGCCCCGGCTAGGGAGCGGGCGCGATAACCTGCGGAGTCATCGAAGGATTCTTCAGAGGCCTCTCCCTCTATTTCTCCTCGGTCGGGGTGCGGGGGAACATTTCCGTCGCGACGGCCGTCGGAACAAAAGGAGCGTATCTGGTGATGAAGTGTATTTTCTTCAGACGTGCAACAATAGTTCCTCCCGATTTCGATTCGCTGGTCTGTAGGTACGCCGGGGAAAACATCGGAGTCGATTTTCCACCCGAGGGACCCTGGGGAACAGCAACGATATCCCACAGCCACAGTCTGAAGACTGCGCTCGGCACGGCGAGTGTTTCCGCGCGATTCATCTTAAGATGCTTCTGCAACTTGAGCCATGTTTCAAGTTTTGTCAAGGAATGGGCAAATGCCCAAGTTTCCCCCCCAGAGAACTATGCTTTCGTGACTGATTGCTCTCTCCGGGGGATTTGCTCCCGAGCGATCCCAATCCAGAGGACGCCGACCTGAGGAACCCCGGCGATTGGCAGAATACGAATTGAAAGTAAAGAAAAACTTGTTTCCCCCAAATGGGAGAATTTTCGAACGCGGAGTCGTGAGTCCGATCCCGTTGCGCGCAAGAGTCGATGAAAGATTTCGTCGAATTCTTCCCTACCAGCTTATTGAACTCGCGCCACCGCGGAGACTTTCCCCGGTTTGGAAAAAATCACTCGACGCCTTCTTCCACAGTCTCCCGTGGCGTTCTCCGAGTTGCGGAGATGAAATTTGCTGATGTCCATCACACGATATCTGTGCTTGGGGATTTCCCGGGGCGAACATGACAGACGAAAAATCGATGACACATAGTGAAAGCTAGACTATCTACGGGAGAAAAATTGCAGCGGAATCTGTGGTTGTGAGTTCGAGATGCTTGGAATAGGGAAAAGGCAAGCGAGGAGGTGATCGGAGAGTTCTCAGTTCGTATCGGAGCGCGTGTTTCTACAGACTCATATCAATGATCGGAAGTAGTCGGAATTCGCACGAATGGATTCAGCGAGCCCCGGCTTCCGGCCGGAGTTCGGAGCCGCGGCACCACCGGCGAACTTCTAAGGATCTTATTCGAGCCGGCGGAATTCGAAGAGACGACTTGCATCGATTGACGCCGGAAACAGTTTACCGATCGGCTGAACTCAGTTCTTCTATTTCTACCGTTGTGAGAGCATGGTGAATAGTTTGCAATTGACTCGCTACCGAAATAGCGAATATCCGCATATTCGCCGCGCGCGGATACCGGGAAAATCTCTGTCTTCGAAGTCCCATTGTTCGCTGATGCGGCTGTATAATGCTGTTTTTGGAGAGCCCTCAGCTAAGCTGGTCCCTCACCGGAGCACCTAGATGTGGGAGTGAGCCGGATGCAGCTGAATGAGTCGACCCGCCGGCTTTGTTATTCATTGACGGAGTGCGTCGATAGGGATCATTCGCCTTGAGCACAGCGGTCTGCCCCGCAGAACTTTTCCGAAATCGACCGTGGGTCTTCGCTGATCCGACAGGCTTCCTGATCTCTCGTGATTGGCGGCGTCATTATCTCCGGCTGGAGGGATTTGTCTTCAATTTCACACAACAAGAGATGCTGTGGCATCGCTCCGGAAACCGACATGACGGACTATCGAGGATGAACATGTGACGATCGTGGTTGCATAGATCGCTCGTGACCCTCACCCGGAGGCTGAAATTTCAACTCCGATTCGCCGAAAGACACGTGCCTTCCCAGTCGACGTCCTTTGCGCATGTACCATTCCGACGCAGTGCAACGCGAGCCTTCCAGAGACACCTTCTCGCTCCCTCCATGCGAAATGTCGTGTCGGGAAGCGTCGAATTTTACGGGATTTCCTCGGGTTCACTGACTTCATCTGGGTGGAGCTCAGTGAGGCGGAGAGAGCTCGACGGGTGTTCGTCCTTGAGACGAGAACGGCGCCTTCCCACAGAAAGAACATTGTTACTGACCCGTCACACCGCTTCGATTCCCTTCCTGAGGCCTATATAAATTTTACGCCGCGAGAGGATGGCGGTGGAGAGATGGTAAACATCCCACCTTGCTCGGTATTCCCCTTAATGTCCCGAATTACTCGCTTCTGCCTTTGAGATCCCTCTTAAAGGCAGAAGCGAGCGGGCCAGCCCCTCCGAGGAATTTCTTCGGCCGGTCCCTCCTCCTACGGTTGCTCTCGGGCAGACTCGCCGAGGAGGGCTTCCCGAGGTCTCAGGCTCCTTTGGTACAAGTTGACAATGAACTTACGATAGCACTGTCAACATGATACGATCGCTCCCAAGATGACGAGCTGCTGCGAAGTGGGTTGCAGCAATTCTCGTTGCGATGAATTTGTGCGAATGTGACGAGGATGAACGCGTAGAACCCTATCGAGGTGAAACATTTTACAGGTCTCTGGATATGAATGAATTTCATGAGCTTGCGTCTGCCAATTTATATATGCCCCGTGGGTACCTACAAACGAGGCGCGCGATACAGTCGTGAAAGAGACCATATATTCGGATCCGAGGAGGAATCGAGCAACACTGGGACGACATCCTCGTCCGGTGCTCCAGTGGGAACTGTGGTGCAAGATCCCGCCGAAGTTTCGCTGCTTCTGCGGTGCTCCTGACCCTAATGCTGTCGATTGCTTACACTGCTTGGCTCGATCGCATTCATCTCAACTTGAACGTGCCTCAGCCTCTGCTGCGGTGGAATTGGGTCTCCGATGGCCTAATGGGACGCTTGGCTCAGCAACGGTCGGTCACCACTGACGCGGAGGCATGTCGACCAATGGGAAATGCGGGAATCCCAGCGTCATTGCTACTCCGGATGGTTCCCAAGCTCTGCTTAGCAGAATTCCTTCATTCCTCGGATTAGACCTCGTTTTATGGCTCCGCAAATGTGTCTTTGTGTCCTCATTGGAGGCTATCCTACCATTATTGATCGTACCAGGAACATTCCTTGGCTAACGAAGCTCGGGGGAACAGGCGAGAGAGCGAAGTGATTGACGTCAAACCTGGAAACGATGGAGGAAACAAGCGAGTGGAGCAACGAAGCCGCGCACTGAAACTGCCAAACGACCCAATCTCTCAATTACCGCAGCTGTGAATCTTCCGATCGAGCGTTAGAGAGCCGATCTGCAGCCTCATGGCCGAGGATTTCCGTTCTTGGAAGGAGGGCCATTTACATCATAACTTCTCACATGCCCTTACATTCATCCGATCGACAAATCGGCGACATCAGGAGTCCTTTCGTATTCTCGCCGAATCTCAGACGAGACCCGTCTGCTCCTAGTGACTTTCTCATCCCGTCTGATGTCGACCCTCTACCATTATGATGGAATCGTGACCCCTCTGATATCGCGCCCTCTATTATGATTGTCATGGTTCATGGTGCACCGTCCTCGGAATTCCGGTCGGTGTACAGGGGTACTCGGCCCCCACTGACTTTCGCTTCTCACAGATCGAAAATCCGGCACTGGTGTACGATCATATCAGCTATGAAAAGAAAGCGTACATTAAAATTGTTCCGTACAGACAGACAGACCTGCTTTGGTAGGAGTAAGCCTTCGGAATGAGTCCCTGATGACATTTATTTCCATTAGGAGGCACAACGACAGAAGAGCTCAGCTGTCGTCAGCCCTAAGCGGAGGCTGCGACTTCTCGAGGAACCAGTGGACAAAGTCAGCAGCGTCGTCGTCGCATCGCCCGACTCGAATGTCTGCCAAACGAGTGGAACAACGACGCGACGCCGTATGCTCTTAACTCCTCCCCTTATTCTAATAGATTCTCATTCCTGGTAGACATCCCATTTTTCTCACTGAGAGCCGAAAAGAGGAAGATGACGCTTGTCTGACCCGGAGGACATTCAGGAACGATACGCCTCACAGGCCAGAGTTATCTCGCATTTGCTGCTCCTCCGCGTTTTATCGTCACTCGGACTTCGCTCGCAGACTCAGAATCATAGAGAAGTCGTTTCGATATCGCTGCGAACGGAATTCCCCGCCCCAGGAAGGCAGCAGGATTATACGAATTCGGCGGGCCGAATTCCGGCGCGATTTCACCGACCCACTGACAAACGAAAATAGATATCCCGCCACTGCGGTATGTTTTGAGTTCCGATTGATTCGCACTGAATATGCATGATTCATGACAAAATAACGTCCGTCTTCGGATCGAGATCTGCGAGGGCAGAATCGAGGGAATGCGCGGAGTTTCAGAGTCGAGTCGAGCTGCTCTCTCCCGAGCCCTCGCGGGTCCTGTGCTGACTCACTCAGCTCCTGTCGGCCGCTGTGATTTCTTGATCGAGCTCGACGTATGCACCAGTTGACCCTAGGCCGAGGTTCACGGCGTGAGACCATGACCCTGGCCAGCTCGGGAAGAGTGAGCGTGCTCTCTCCGGAGCTTGACTAAGCGCGCTGGATGCAGGTCACATCGGTCTTCGAGAGTCACAGTGCTGCAAGACCTAATTCGTCTCGGGTGACGGAAGGAAGAGAGAACAGATCGATAAGGAGAAGTACTAATTCACGAAGTAAAGATAATCCACGTGATTGCGGTTCGATCTCTGGGGACCGTCTACCGAGTGGGACAGAGCCTCAGTATTAGATTCGGCTCGTCCATCAATTCGCGACAGCCCTATCCACCGCCGAGGAATCTTGTGTAGACGATTACTAAGCCGACGGCGCGGCGGCGCCGTCTGTGGGCTCCCGGACAGAGCCTTACATTAGTCGCAAGCGACCGAGACGACGTCAAACCTGCCCCGGGGAGGAATTCCACCCGCAAGCTCCAAGAGAAAGTCTTCGGAAGCGCAACAATGCCTTTGTCCGATCCCGGAAAGGGTCCAGACATCGGAGTGGAGGGGGAAAACCTTGACAATGGGACAAGACCATGTAAGCGTCGTCGAGCGCCGTCTCTACTTGCTTGAGTGCGTTTTGTATCCATGCAGAACTTTTCATCGTCCGCCGCTCAGACCCCTGTCTGCCGGTCGAATCACCGCTGAACTTTTTCACTTGTACCTGATATAATTTCTTCTGTGATTGTGCGCAGCCCAGCTCCCCGAAAGGAGGATACAATGAACAGAGATTCGAGAGACAGCGTCCGCGAACGACTGAGTATGTTTCGGAATGACTAATGTTCGCTTGAAAATCTTTCGTAGGCGGCTTTGGCCGGTTCCTCACCAGTCTGCCCGACAGCAAGCAGGGGAAGTTTCTAAACCTCGAGCCCATTCTGGTTTCGAGTTTCATATCCATCGGTGGTCATGACTGCACTCTCAGATATTCGCTCCTGGTCGCAGTCTGAAAATCGCAGACCTCCAAGCGCAAAGCTCCCATCTATGAAGTCCGGGAGGGGGCGATCCGTAGTCGTTCTGATTCTGATTGAGAGTCTTTAACCTTCTTACTGTCGGGGCTTTGAAGATTCTACTTGGAGAACCGAGTGTCAAGAGAAAGAGATGAAGTTTTAATCGCTCCTCGTCGGTCATTCCTCCGAGCTCCATGACTTCCGGGAACGCTGCAATGAATTCACGTTCCATGGAATTCTCTTGTACAGAGACCTCCGACGGAAGCGGTAATTAGGGTCAGTGGGACGGTCGAAAGACGGATACTTGATTTCAGTGAAACCTGAGACAGAGAAGATAACTCTAATTTGGGTGTCGGCGAGGGATAGAATATTATTGGCTCGACTCTTCGACTCACTCCCCGAAACCTTGAGGCGTCGGAGAAGCCATCAATCGAGGCTGTCCACGACAGACGAAAGGACAAACGCGAAATAGAAAGATTGTCGACACTCTCGAGACGAGTCGGTTCGTTTTCTTGATCACGGTCCACTCGAGTAATCTCAAACGAACATTCCAGCTTTTCGGTCTCCCTCCGTTCGCTGTGACTCCATTCGATTCCTCTCTAGCTCAGATTCTTGATTGCCCGCGAACATTCGGCGAATCTTGACAGGAACTCAAGATCTGTCGAGCCAACACTCACCTGCGAACGTTCTTTTCTACCCGTCGAGGTGATGATGAATGGCTCTCGGACTGAACGAGAAATCCTAATGACCGACTCCCCGAGTCGATTCGCCTCCGTCCGGAAGACACGAGAGCTTCTCCGAAAGGCAGATACAGTCGTCGGGGGCGGGCAGATGTTGCCACATTACAGAAATTCCTTTTATATTGTTTTCATGGTGCTGCGGTTTGGACAGACATGCAAATGACAGGTTGCTGATCACCCTCATGAGCGAGCCAATCTTCGAGGGAGCTCGTGATCGTCGAGTCTGATTACTCCAGCGGCCGCTTGCCGAAGTCCTGCTGGCTGAGATAGGAACGCTTATCAGAAAGAGAAACCGTTTACGTCCTCTACGTGTGTCGGTTCTCCTCATTTATTCCTAACAATCTGGCAGCGTGATTGCCCAGACAAATGATACTCTGTCAGACAAGGTATTCACGTTCACATCGCGGTATCCATCGGCTGCTGCGCTGTCGTGTGATCTGTACGGTTCATGCTCTGAGATCGACGCACGGAGGAATCACCGATCAAATTCAAACTCTAGTAGAACACGATTCCATTCAATTATTCCTGTTGATAGAGGAATTGAACTCCGCACTCATGTTGCCCTCCTTGATCAACGAAGAGAGTGTGCAGGACGCGACGATTCAGTTAGAGACGATGTTCCAATATGTTTTATGACAACAAGTCTGAAGTAGGGGGACCCTGATCAAAGACAGCGGAAGAAAGTTTCTTCAAGCCTCGATTAGGGCGCAAGCACGCGATGCATGAAGCGTCAGGGCCTTTCTTTGATCAGGGCGAACGTCGTCTGGGTGGAGAGGAAATCCCCCGATAAATAATCTGGAACCGGCAAGCCAGCTTCCAGAGAGAGTTCTCCGTGCAGGACCTCGGGGAATTGGAAACAGCATGGAGGTCCAGCATTGCGGATTTGATATTGGAAATCACTCCCCCACAGTCCGTCAAGATCCGAATATTCCAAGTCGACCCACAATAAAACCATCCTCGCTGTACGCAGAGCTAGTCGACGCTTGAGCTACTCCGCCAGTCAATAGCGAAAGGAATTTCTGCCCTTAGAGCTCTCTTCTTTCTGTGCAATGCCTTCCGGTGTTCCGGAAACATAAATACACAGCCTTCTGAACAAACAACACCTGGGGGCGCATAAACCGCGGCATATTTGCGCTGTCAGAGAATAGTCTTCGAGATACGAGTGATTTCTTTTTGAAGTAGATGAAAGACGTTTGACCCCTGCCAAGATTTCCGGGAACGCGGGGAACTCGGTGAGTGATTGTTCTGAAGATGGACTTGCTCCAAAATCATTTTACGCGGGAAACATTATATCATTAATTTTCCCCAATTTTTCGAATGATCCTCATGAGAGCAGCTCGTTTCACCCTTCCAAGGACTGATATCGAGAAATTGCTTTTTGTCCCTTACGGAGATTCATAAGCTTCGAACAAAGGACTGGAGAGCCGCTGATCACCCGTAGGAAAGTGGCGTGTCCCTTAATCGACGAAAGCGAGCGGAGGACTCATGGTAAGTATCTGGAAAACTCCCAGCTTCGTAATGAATCCTGTTGAATCAGTTTCCACTTATTGGAAACTGTTGATGGAGAAATGGAGGGAGAGGCGAGGGTTCCCCTACGGGAAGCTACCCACTGATGACTCCCAGGCAGGAGGATTGGTCTTTTTCTCTACGAGATGACGGTATTCTTCGATATCAATATGGATTTCCTCCGCGGCGAACATGAGTTTGTAGTTGCTCCGGTTTCGATGTTGATTGACTGATTGTTTTGCGACAGATCAAGTCGAAACCTGGAGATGGTCAAATTCGTGGAAAACGCGAGCCCACCGCATGCTAAATTCTCGTCGAGGTCAGGCCCGCCTGGCCCTCTCTCTGGCTAAGATCACCTCTTCGTAAGCAGATTACATCCACGGATGAGCGGAAGAATCGGCATGAGAAGACCCGCTTTTGGAATCGACAAAGGAAAACACTGACGTGCGTCTTTCGGTGTCAGAAGGGACTTTGGTCGGCCGCACTCGATTTCGCCACGCAGAGCACGGCGGAAAACTCTTTGAAGCGCTTCGCGCCTGAAGTCTCTCTTCCGGCGAGGAGGGAGGGAAAACTCTGAGAGAGTAAGAAGCATCCGGAAGTGTGCCGCGGTCGCTCATCGAGTGAGGCTTCCACTCTAGTAGAGAACCTGAGAAGCCCATCATTTCTACGTTCTTCACGTGTTGGTGGGCTGATCGACTGCTTGTCTTTTTGGCAAAGGAAAAACAATTTCAGACGCCTTCTGAATCTCAAAGACTAGGCCTCCTCCGCCTGCGCTTCTCGTGAATCTGTCGCTAGCCTTTGACTTTTACGATTCGAACCGAATCGGCTTTGAAACCGCCTCGGACGAACAACCTCAAGCCTTGATGAGCCAAGTGGCTCGTCTCAGTCATGTTCTCTCTTTATTCTCCTTCCAGGCCTCGACGGCAGATTGACAGACGGCTCTCCGATGGACCGAGAAAAGGGGGAGGGAAGTCGCATTCTGCGAGATCATCTGGCTTTCGGCTCATTCGAGAAGCACCGGGCGCCATAAAGAAGCCGTCGTCGACTTCGCTCGAGATCTCTTGTCAACAAGTAATGAGATTCTCGTTTTTAGGCATTAGTGTCTTTCTTTCTCTTCTGGAACGACCAATCAGTTAGTTTCCTCCTTTCTCAGCGCCGCCATCGATCGCAGAAGAAAAACAAGTGCAGCCCGACGACACTCCGCTACGTTTTCTGGATTATGGACGGGAGAACAGAATTCCTCGCGTGTTCGAAACGATATGAACGTCGATGCAAAACTATCTCCGTTGGCGTGCTCGAACAAGGGTGGGAAGGACAACTCCGAAAATCCTCCAGAGTAGCGCGGTTAGAACGCGTGTTCGAACTTGGCTGTGGTTCCAGATGGTTTCGCCATGAAACTCAATTCGAGCGTGACAAGTCGGACACGGCAGCGACCGGGAGAGTTTTCCAGCATTTTTTCTTATTGACTTATTCGGCTGGAAAAAATATCTTTCGGTTGCCCCAATTCGTGGTTTCGAGAGAATTCCTTCCTCGACGGAGGACTGCACCGGAATGGGGACAAAGTGTTGCAATCGATGGGTCTTCCCCCGTTGGGAAGATCTCCAAGCCGATGTGGCCTGTCACGATATCATCGTTTTTGAGTGACCGAAATATTTAGCGAAAGTGACGGCCATAAAGACAAAATGGATGAGTCTCAAAAAACACTGGCAGCTCACGCTCTTGCGAACTAAGGCCCTCACTCACTTTCAAGGTTCTGAGGCAGGCTCTATCCGATTCTGTCTGACTGACTGATTGACAATGATATCGATTCAATGGGGCATTATCCGAGAAGGGCGAGTTTGATACGCTTGTCGATCGAGCTGTCTGGAAAAGCAGGGGTCGCCCCCCGTCGTGCGTTCCGATTTTTCCCGCCTCCCCTCACTCAGATAACTTGATCCATCTCTCGATATCAACAAAGAAGGCAGCGGATGCTCAATCTGTCGTTGAGACTCGCGAGACGTCGAGGGTTCAGCGATGCGAGTTTCGTGATTGAGAATTAGAGAGATTCAAATTCATCCCGCACGGGGGACTATCCCGACGTCCGGAGGGAATTCCGCGTTCTGACTCCGGGCGTCTTTTGTCGTATCGGTCTAGCTGTATCTCTTACACTTGTCGAAGCGATCTTCCCCGGTCAGGGAGTCTTGCCTGTCATCACGTCGCTTCGGTATACGGCTGATTCGGAGACATAGGTGATTCCGGACTTTCCCGTGATTCTCGGGCCTGGCTCGATTCGCCGACCTGGGTCTCTGATAGGGAGCATCGATAAAATGGATGCATGCATGCGAGACTTTTATAATAAGATGACGAACGAGTAATAAAAATTCTTGTTCCCGCGGATGTTGGCGCGGCGCCTTCCCCGAAACACAGTTTTACAACGAGGGAGCCACGTCGCTCTCTCCTCGGATCCAGCTGCTGTGTACAGCCATTCATCCGACGATCAATCGGTCCAACACACATCGATTGCAGTGAAACGATCGAGAGATGCCACGCTGGCATAATCGCGCGCGGCAAACTGACGACCGAGTGCGTGCGTTCCGACTGTGACCGTTATTCGATCGTGAGCGGCCTCCTAAGGAAGCGCCGGGTGCTGGGCCCGTTACATCCACCCACCAGCTGTATCCGGATAGCCGAAGATGAGGCGGGACCCGGGAAATGATAGTGCTCGGAGGTGTGAGAAACAAGATCGGAACGATGGACTCAAGCCGAAAACGAGAGCGGCAGCTGAAGACGACGGAGTATTTGATAATTCCGACGTTTCTGCGTATCGAGATGGAAAAAAGGCGACGGCGGGCGTCTCTTGCTTCGATCCAAGAGGGAACATCAAAGGAATCTATTCCCGAATGGCAAAGACTCCTCCTCTCTCCTTCTCGTTGAAAATTAGCTGCGAATCCCAGCTATCTCTTCTGCTCCGATCCGAGCACGAATTATCAGGGCTGAATCGATTATATCTTCCAAGTCACGATTTTTTTTCTCGATTCTGGTCAGAGAAAAAGTTCCACGACGGCAACGAAATCCGTCTTTCTTGAATATTCAACGGTGACAAATATTGGTTCAAGTATACATATATAAACAAAGATGGACACATGAATTATGAAGCGTCGATGGTCGAAGAAAGAAAGAACGAAAGAGTCGGTCAAGCAACGGCCTTTCTGATCGAAGTCGATAGGACGGAGTTGATATGATTGATTGATTGAAGCAATCCGTGACCTACGTATTGAGCTCCAAAAGTGAACTCAGGGCCGCTCCATCGTCTCCTCGATAGTGAGAATTGTGACAGCAAAAGAGCGTCAGCTGCAGCTTCGAGTTCATTAATCAAGCGGAATGCAATCGGAGGGAATTCAATCGCCGTGATCGGTGTCTGCTCTCCTGATAGACAGGAGTCGCCGCTACTGTCGTCGATCAATCCTGTGATTTTTCTTCAAGTCACGGATCACCCACTCACATCTACTTCGTTTTTTTTTTTTGCATCAGCTTGGGACATCGAGGGCGAACAGCACAAGAGAAAAATTGTTTCGCGGGCCGGAGCTGGCTGTAGTTGGCGACTTGTGCGGCATGTCGCGGTCGTTTACGCGTTCATTATGCTGATGCATTGGTGATCTCGTCCGACAAGAAAAGCGAATGACTCGACTTCCTATCGTCTCGCTCAGTCCGGCATCATTCCATACACGGAGACGGAGTCTGTAGACGGGTAATGATGTTGAGAGTGAATTTATAGTAGAGTATTCAAATTAGATGATCGTCCGAAAAACGCCATCGCGGATAATCCGACAAATATATCTTTCAATATTCATGAATAGGATGAGGCGAACCGGCACGTTCCTTGCGCACAGAAAAAAAATCGGAGACATCGAATGCTTCCTCGGTAAGTGTGCTCTGGTAAATGGAGGGTTCAACACGGGATCCTATATCCGTGATCGATAAGTAATCATCAGCCCTTGATTTATTCGGAGCGCATCCCTTCCTTGGGATGTTGTGAAGTGTTACATACGGACAAATGATTCAGTCGCACACGACCAGAGTATTTTCTCGTTTGAAAGCGGAAATCACGATGCATCCGAATCAGGAGCAGATTTCAAGAGTATCCGGATAAGTCACTAGTTATTACGGAGCAAAGCCCCACGCGCAGCGCCCAAAGTCCCGATACCTCGGCACTCCGCCATTGATTCCGAGAGAAGCGCGACGACGCACCGAATTAGGGCAGCCCCCGGGTATCTGAGATCGTTGGAGCTCGCATATTCATTACTCCGACTCCACGCAGACCAGAATAGAAAGGATTAAATTCGATTTCGCCCAATTTCGATCACAATGTACGCGAAGGATTCCGATGCCGATGTTGATTTCCCAGACAAGAGTATTCCTCTGTGTGCGAATTCTCATCCCCAGCATACAAGCATGGAAAGTATTCTCGCTGATTCCTATTTCCAATTATAGAGCGACATCTTCAGCCAGACATTCCCTAAATGACGAATAATGAGGCATGTCCCGAGCAATTCATCGAGTGTACTGGCGAGTCGTCCGTGAGCGGCATCGACAGACATCCGACCACGCACTGAGGAACTGCGGCGATATTCAGTTAGTGGAGGACTTCCCCGGTGGAACGTCCAACGCCGAGGACTTCTTCGACGACACTCATTGGGTCATGGTCACTAGCTTGGAAACGCGCTCACTCAGGAACGTTTCAACCCGTAAACATGACCGGGAACTCCCGAACGGATTTCACCTGCCTCAGAATCGATTCTGTACATGACGGGAGGCCACCGCTCGCCGAGAGAACACTCGAACGAGATTACTTTCCGATGCGGGTTAATTGTGGATGAGTCACAGCCCACGGATGGAACGTTTCCAGAGCTCTCAGCGATCAGAACAAAACAAAACTTCGAGTAGATATCCGATCGGAATGGGAGCGAAAAAGGAGCCGAGCTCGGGAGGGACCGCGACAAGCGATTGCAAACTGACAATCTTCGAAAGTGCTCCCCGGATGGCGTTCCGGAATGAAATTCGCAAGCCCTCGGAGTGACCTGACCAAATGTCATGTGGCGTAGCCAGTCCGCGTATACCCCTTGCAAGACGTCTTGTTTCCGTTTCCTCTTCCGAGCTTCGAAGGTAGTCGTTTTCTATCCCATACATGGTCCCCCCCTCGGGATGTCTTTTCTGCCCCTCTCCGAAGCTCTTGACTTCTCTCTCCCGGGTTCGTGACTGTGAACCCGATAGTGGGAGTCGCTTCGGGTTCAGGATCCCAACTTTGGAAGTCACGTATGCTGATGATACAGCAAGTCACGCTTGATCGTTAGCGAGAAGCTCTCCCTTCGCCACTCGCATTCAGAAATCTGGGCCTACTCTGAGTAAGTTAAACCATGTAGAAACGAGATCTGCCCAGAGCCTCTAGCGAACGCGTCGCGTCGGAAGGAATACGGCGCAGCGATTTTCCGATGGTTTCTGGCGGTAGCATCGATCATTATCTGCACGAAGCGCCTCTCTCGGCACCTCTGAGTGATCGGATCTCGGTCCCCTCGAGCTCCCCTAGGAACTACTCTCTTCATTCAAGCCAGATTTTCCAATGGAATGATTCCCTCTGCCATTGTTCTTCTCCCAAAACTCTCGAACGGGACATTCCGGTGGCTTGTCACTTGTCATTGACGTCTCCGACGATCTATCAGGAGAGTATTCGTTGAAGGAGAAGACGCGACTGATCTCGAGGCGAGGCTCCGTAAATCTAGGATTCGAGAAGCGCAGACGCCCGCGAACGCTAGTTTGGACGGGAGGAGTTACGTCGAGTCTGCAGAAACAAAAAACCAATGGACGTCGGCATCGTTAAGCTTGAATCTCTGTTCTTGTATCTCAGAGCGTGACCGAAAACGCCAACGACATCGACATTGCCCGTATTGGCTTCGTCAACGGCATCGGTGCGAGGCCCCAAGTTACCCAAGCGCCGACATACTTCGCTTGAGCGGATCCGATGCGGAATCTCTATTAGAGCTCAGTCGCCGTTTGTTTCTTCTCGCGCTTTGACGATCGCGTCTCATGCGTGATGGGCAGAAAACTCCATCAGGCGTTCTCCGCCGAAAGGATTGACTCGAGAGCGCCCTCGGAATTCCATGATATACGACCTCTCGCTCTTATCGCAAAAGAAGCGCAGATTAAAGACGTCTCGCGATGAGGTAGACTGACTCACTGAAGCCGTCTCCATTATGGAGAATCTCCTAGCAAGGAAAGAGGTTACATCCAGATTGAAGACAGGTTCGACGACTTTTAGGAATTCCTTTTGGTACGAAAACATCCGTGAAGATACCGTGCCCCATACGGTGTCCCACAGTGAGGTAATCCGATAAGTTCCTTAGCAATCTGATTTCATGGCATTATTCGGCTCTCTGCTGTTGGTCCGAAGGGTCGCTAAAAAGACCGAATCGCAATCTATGGGATTTCGTGGAAAATATCGCCGAGAATTCGCCGGAAAGACTTGATAGGAAGTGAGTGGGGCGATTTCCCCGAGGGGAAAATCGATGTCCCATATTCGAAGTAGTGAAAATTCTCGCGTAAACAGGTCAGTGGAGTGTCCGCATAAGAATCTGCGGCATCCTCCGGAGACTGCACTCGAGGGGTCCGCGGGGGCTTCCCAACTGGAAAGCTGACCCAAGAATTTCTGGAAGTCCGTCGATGGTTCTGCTGCCATATCTTATTCTCGAGATAACTTTCCTTCGTGATAGTCGCGACGGATTTTCTGATGATGCAATTCTCATCAAACATTGGACCTGAGGAGAAGGATCCCGGGTAGATTAAGTTCCCGACTGTTTCGGGTAGAACGGACGAGACGCTCCGTGGTCTTGTACGTTTTGTTGCTCGTAGATGTTGTCAAAAAAGTCTCATGAGACCTTAGATGATAATCAGCGAGTTTAACGGTGCGTGAAGACTAGGAAAGCCGTGATCGCCATCTAGATTTATTCTTCCCAGCTCGTCAACCTTCGCCGCTGGATGAGACGACTGCCGAAGAAAATGCGGCACGTGAGGATCTTATGGAGCTCGAGTCTCCTTTCAGGACGCCGAGGGGCATTCAGACGGCTTGGCGAGATCTACCCCCTTGACTTTTGATATAGAGCCGTATCCTCGCTGTGAGTCATGATCCACCCTCATCAGAATTATTCCCCTCAGAGGGCCGCAATCTCGATATAGCTGTAATAATAATTCGCTGCCTAGCTCTTCCACCCTCGGACTTACATGATGACTAGCCATTGGTGAGGCTCGTTCATCCCGCTCACGCAGTTGCGCAGCAAAACATGAGCTCGGAAATGTTTCATTGGAGGGGAACGCCTAAGGTTTAACGATGCTCGCGAGCACCGACTGCGGCGAAGAAAAGTGTCTATTCTAATTCCTTAGTTTCTGCAGTACTCCTCGTCGCCACCTCGCTCACGTGTAAACACGCCGATTTTTCCGGGCGCCTTATGAGACGACACAATTCGTTGCTCACGGCAAATGAATCACGCCGCTGGAAATTCTCGGACTTTTTTCACGAGACGACTTCCACTCTGCGGAACGGGCGCAACGATCCGCTCGCTTGCGATGATTTCGCGCACTTCTCCGCATTGGGGCTGATGTAAAACACCAGAAAGCGATCGGTGTCGAAAGCTCATGGGCAGGCGCTGGACGGGTTTGTTGACGTTTTAAGCGTGTCTTCAGCGGGAAACGACTGCAATTCTGTGGATATTCGCCCAGGCGATGTTGTGCGACCGGAAAACCCGACGAAACGACGAATCGGGTAATTCCAGAGGGGAATCCCGCTCGCCAGAGGAGTCGGCGACTCTGGAGATCGCTACTCTACCTCATCCAATTGATCCCCACCTCCTAGCGGCATCCCACTATGGGGGTTCCATGCCCATTCCTGAGCGGAATCATCATCACAGAGACACCGAGTGCGATGTCCTCGACGGTTCCCGTTTCCCCTGTAGCTTCGGGAAACGGGTTTGCTCATTCTGTTCCGAAGGCGATCGAATCGATGCGATCGTGCTCATTTCCCTCGATGATCAAGGGACGCATAATCCGTACACCATTTGGAATCAGCCCGAAAATCCCAAGACTGTCTCACGTGATCGATTTCGGATCATTAGAGAATGGATACAGATTTGGAGCTCAAGAATATCCAGCCTTCCTCTCGCGAGCACGAGGATGCGTGGAGTGATCTTTGAAGAAGTTCCCGTGGGGCGCTCCGATGTGAAAAAACTAGGGAAAACCAGGTAATCCCGAAAATGAACCCCAGCGAGCTCGTCTTCATGGACGAGTCTCCAATGTATGAGTCTCGCTGAGTCATCGTGGAACGCATTCTGATGAAGTCTTCCGATTACGAGTATCACGGCGGAATTCGTGGGGCATCCGAATCGGAGTCGAAGTTTCTACCCAGAAGAAAATGATTCACTGTAATATCCGCCGGATCGGAGACCCCGGTGATCTTGGCAGGGCGTTGAGCACGTCGTTGGGATTCCCGCGTGATCCGAACTTTACGCGGGGCGTCTCTCTTCGAAAGAGAAACTTTCCCCTGAGGTCTTTCGGAGCTGTTTTCTTTATCTTTGATGTTGCCGGTGCTCGATGTCGCTCCGAAACGAGGGTTCGCTGTCATTCAAATTGTTTGTCTATGGTCGTGCTCTGTAGTAACGATTGCGCGTTGGCAAACGTTCTACGCAGCAGAAACCGAATAAATGACTTACTGGCCTGACTGCCGACGGTCCGCGGCCAAGAACTTCTTGAAGATTACTTGGGCTGTATCCATTGATCTGGACTCGAGATTAGCGCCAAATTCCTTCATGTCGGGGTATTTATCATTGAATACCAGCGGTCAGGAGCAGGCTTCAGAGGCGAGAAACTCCTCACATAGATCTCCGAACTCCGTGGCACAGGGAATACCCGGCGATCTTCGTCTGAGCCCTCGATGAAGTCTTCCTCAAGGAGGTGTCGAAGCTAAGTCCTAGTCTCGATCATAGCACGCGAGAGTCGAGAGCTTCGCCCTGGTGACAGAAGAGAGCCTCGATCCCGAAAATTCACCCGAATGGGTCCGGAAATCCTAAGACTGTCGTGTGAAAACCATCGTGCTGATATCGGGATTCCACGAGCATGTATTCGACGGAATTCCGTCATCTGAGGCGACGTGATCGAGATGGGGATCGGGAACAGATGCCGTTGTAGAAAATGAATGGCAATGTCGAGAAAAGCTGACCTAGGGTAGGTTGACCAATTTTTTGGAACGGTAGACCTGGCCATAAGTATCCCTCAACAACGATGATCCGTAGGTATCGCGGTGCCTCCTCGGAGAGTTCGCGCAGATGACCAAACATTCCCCCCCCGAGGACCAGTCTTCTTCTATCAGTAGGTCAGGAGATTCGCTTGGAGTGTACCTCTGTTCCTCTGAGCGAGCTTCCATGCTGCAGGGATCTCATCCTTGTCGGCGGCGGATGCCTCTTGGCTCAGTTTTCATCGAGGACGTATCTTTGGGCCTTGAATGTTCGAGGCAGGAAACTCGCGCTATTCAATTTGAGAGTTTTCTTTGCCGCGTGATTCGCGAAACTCCCACATCATGCGAGGTCCCGCAAAAAGCGATGGGATCGTTGAGCTCTGAAACTCGAAACCTGCGGGGTCACGAGTCAATCTCGCGAAAAAGGGGAACTTACCGATCGACGGGAGACGGCGGCATTGCAACCGTGATTCCGATATCGAGAAGATTCCTGGTGTCTTATCTCCGAGTTCGCACTCTCCCAGAAGAAGGCCGAGTTCTGAGGTCGAATAACGACTTTCTCACTGCGAACTTCCCGATTCCTGACGATTGGATAATCGATGCAGACCACGAATTCGGAAGAGGAAAATGTTCGATTGCAAACGTGAACTTGAAGGGCTAATTTAATCCGACCGTCGATGCACTGCGCCAGAAGCAACTCAGTGAAGATTCCGAAGCACCACTTAACAACAAATCGACTTCTCAAAATTCCGAGGGAGAGCGCTGAGAGAGGCACTACCCTGCGAAAGACTCCATTCGGGACTTGCCGCGTACCATCCGCACGCTCTTTGACAGATAAACTCAACACCCTCTAACTTCTGTTCAAAGTGCGCTCCGATGCGCGGATCCCTCTGACCCGGATAGAGGGACTCTGTCGGTCAATTTTTTTTGTCCTGATGAATCCTCTCGAGAACAAGGGGTGCACAACGACGACTGACACGAGACTCACTGTCTGACTGACAGAGTGACTCACTGAGTGACTGACTGACTGATCGAGAGATCCGTAGACCTCACCACACAAGCTGAAGTGCGAAGACGCTGCGACCACGCGCTCGATCGGGTCCCTTCCCAGAAAAGAGAGAGAGTCCTCAGTGCCCTCGCCGACCGCCACTGAGAGTCTGCCGGAACCGAGTTCGCTTGTTGCAGTTGTTTTCCCCGGCACATGTAACAATGGAAATCTCAGTTTGAAATTTCCATCTTGAAGCAATGGAAAAATCAACCTGGCTGATATGTCCACTCTAGCAGTGACTCAAGTTCAGCCTTGTGATGAGAAAACTGCGGGTTTTTCTCATCACCGAAAAGACGTCGGGTGAGGGCAATCTCAGCGTTTGATGAAATTATCCGTATCTGGCAAGTCATCCGGTGCGTTCAGTGGTAGCTTTCGATATGCCCTGTTTCGGAATAGCGTCCGGATGTTATCGTTACCTTCGGCGACGTCGCACAGAAATTATAAGGTGTCAATTCAATGATACAATTTCCATAGGATGTTCATCTCCGTTCAGTAATGAAGAGAGCGAAGAATCGTACCAGGCCTTCTATATTATTCAACAATACACTACAGCCTTGATCTTCCTCGCGATAGAGAGAATCACTATGCGTACCACGTAAAAATGCTGTAAACACAGCTGAACGATATAGGTAAAGGGATTGGAAATGCAGAACCAAAGCGATTTTCCGGTCCTCGTCGGAGCATTCGTTCCGCTGGTCTGTAGACCTGGAGATCAGTGCTTCCCGAGAGAAGGCGTAGAGGCGGAATCGGATGAAGGTTCCGGATTGGAAGCTTCAAGACGGACTTCCCAAAAATCCCACGGCCGGCTTACTTTCGCTACGTCCAATAACCATTGGGTGATAAAGCAGCGAATCGCCAGTGGTCTTCAGCTGATTATGTCACCCGCCAATGCCATAGGCAGGATATGCTGAGTGCTGGATTCGCTCTCTTGAGCGCTTTGCATGCTCCAGTAGTACGTGGGACTCATTCATGTATCCGTGGAAACTCCCCCTTTGCAACATTGATACTGAATTACGATTCGGGATAGATGGGAGTGAAAGAGCTGAGCGAGGAATGACCATCAGCGTCGGTGGCGGCGCGGTGCGGTAAGTACGTCGATGATGTAATCCGAGAGGAAGTGTAGAAAATCGATCGAATTATTCGTAAGAGGTTATTCCTCATTTCTTGTCCCGAGATGTTCATGAACTTCAATTCACTCTCGTGGAAGAAATCTTAATCCGGGAGCCGCGGCGAAGCGACGGATGCTCCAACATGCGATCCATTCTCCAATATGGATGTCGAGGTCAGAAGTTTTCCAGAAGCCACTAAGCCCATTTGTTGCCCTGTATCGTTTCATCCTCTCTTTCGGTGGGCTGCCTTCATCTTAGAGCTTTCCCTCGCCAAATTTGTGACAGAAAATTCTGTTCGAGTCTCACTGACTGATGGATTGACTGACAAAGTGAGTGATGGAGCATGATTGTGGGTTACGATTGCCCACCGGTACGATACGGATAAGTTGGCGAGCATCACATCTCTCCGCGACCGAAGATCGTACTGACCGATCATGAGGTTGGTCAATGAGTGACCGATGAAGCTATGGTTGGTTGGATGGATCGATCGATCGATCGATCGATCGATCGATCAGCTGCTCGACCGGGTCATGTCATAACCAGGTTCAGTGGTGGATTCTCCAATGGAACAACCCAGTAGCCAAGCCGAAGTCTCGAGCTGACAAAAGACAATTTTTTTTTGTAAGAGCCCCTCATCGACGATTTCCATCCGAAAAGATTCTGGGAATCTATTCCGGATGAGCATTTGATGACAGTCGCCCCGGCGTGTGTTGTGGAAACGTAGGAAGAAAGAGGAAAACTCAGACCTCCATTCGGTAGACGGGATTTTCAGGATATGAACGTGACTGAGATTCGGGGCATCTTCTCGAGGAGTCCGAAGATCGGGGGCCTACTCGCTCCCTTCTCGATGTGCCTCTTGACGGCGAGTTCTTCTTGATACATCGGCTGTCCCGTCCTTCAGGAAACCGATTTGCCAGAGCTTCAAGATTCCGGATTGGGAATTCCTACTCCGCTCATCTCATTCGTAATTTTAATTTTCGATGATGTATACCGCCAAGGTGATATCCGGATGATGAGAAGCTTGTGACTATGAGGAATCCGTTTCCGGAAGGGTTGAGACTTCGTTCTGTTCGGCGCTCGCTTGCGAAGGACGAATCAATAAAAACTGATCGTTGCTCGAGGAAGATAAGCTACGACAGCCTAATCCCCGTGTAAAGCGATCACAAGTTTCCACGATCGACTGTCAGCGACTCTAATTCGAATTCCTCCCATCAAAGACCGACATCTTCACATAATTTCCCGGAAAACGAGAGGCGCACGGAGTAATCTAAAGCTTGAGCACTCGCGGAGAGACGTCACATTTTGAGTCGGCGGCATCCATGCGAAATACCCTTCTGCGAATGCGAGCTGGGATACCGAGAGCCGGGCAAAAAAATACGGCAGCGCATCTCGTGGCTGAAGAATGTTCAGAGGGGGACCCCGTGTACGCGCGCAGCGTCGAGGACAAAACCAGATGAGAACGCAATATGCGAACCTGCAGGTTCCCGCTCCCACAGAGCAATTATTTGTGGCAGATCACAAGGTCATAGCCGCTTCTATCGCAACAGGATGCAGGTGGTGCCGTTATGCAGAAGACGGAGGACAGAAACAAGATTCGACGGATGATTGCAGTGCGGAGCTGGAAAGGAGGGAAATTATAATTATTAGCAATCACGACCCTTACTCACCCGCGAGGGTTTTGAGGACGAGCTCTATATTTCTCACAGAGAGGTGAATAATGATCGCCGATAAAAAATTGAATGATAGAAGTGCGGCGGATGCGCAGACGATCAGAGAAGACTTCACCCGTCGCGGAATTCTCATTTTATCTTCGTGGAATCAATGATCGAGCTACAATCTGTAGTAAGGCGTCGACTTTAACGATTTGTTCGGAGCTTCCTGTTCGGGCCAGGGGCGATAGCTGGGAGCGAGCCGTAAAACGAAAGCTCGCAGGAAAATCACGCATCTGCTGTCTAACAAGCGGAACACCAGCTGACGGAGCAGTAGACCTCTGAGGCTACAAACTTGGAAAAGACGTCCGTAGTTCGGAATATCAGCGGAGGTTTCAGCCTCGAGCCACGTATTATGCGGGAGTGATGCGAATTTCGCACTAGCCGGAACGCATGGCACCCAGGACGCCAATGGAGCTCGAAGCCCCCTCCGGAGGGAAAGTAGAGGAGTGTATCCTCATTGTCTGATTTATCATTCAAGCGCCAGGTTGGTCTTCATACTCGTTTTGCCTTGTCGTCCGGGAATGCCGCGTAATTCTAGCTGACCTCGCCGCGATCTGAGTGACGCTCTTCCGCCGCGCGAAAATCACTGCAGTGATCCCAACAAGATCGATATCGCGACAGAAGTCCAAATTCGAATTGGTGTCTGAAGAGGTTGATGTCTCACAGTGTGACATTAGGCTCGCGCCTGATGGTGATGTACGGAGACATTCATAGCGCTCATTCTTGGATCTCTTATCCGGAATAATATCTGAGGTCACGGCCCTCATGGAATAAGAATCGATGATGACATGCGATTGGCTGTGGATTCGGTCAATCCTTTCGGGTTTCTGGAAGTGAGTCGAGAAATTCAAGACGCCGGTGAGTATCATCGAGGAGAGGTTCGCCGTTTTCTCCCGCTAGAGATGTATACATTCCAGAATGATTGACGAGCCTCCGGTGTACGACTTATTTCATGCTAAAAGCTCGATATCGATCGAGCAATCGTTATTCACTTGTCACGGAGCTGAGCATCCGCGGCAACGAGGGACGACTGGCTGGGGAGGAGGAATCACGTTTGTCGCCCGGAGACATGAGATGCCTCGCACACAGTTAGGGCTCCACACCGGGTGTCATTGCATTTTATTGGTTGATGCCCGCTAAGAGCCACCATGGTCCCTCATCCTCAGGAGGTGCGCGATCGACCAAGAGCGCCAAAGTTTCTGCAGCCTTGGATTTAGAGCCCTCTTGGTTCATGGTGTTAATGTTTTTCCCCGAAATTCATACCCGGGCACGCTCAGGGATGAGCCTCTATCTAAAGCCCGGAGGGCCGTCGACTCCAGATTTCCGTGCACTCGAGCATTTCACCGCAGGGGAGAGAGCCCGTCCGCTGCTCCCATCTGTCTCATTAGCTCGAATGAAATTCCGGAGATCGTCGAGAGGGCTAACTTGATCGGAAACTTCGTGAGAACGAGCTGCTTTTTATGCCCCTGACTTAGCGTCCGATACTTCGCTGTGTGGGTCGCATCGATCATGTAAGCGCGCCCGGACGCCTGCGTAAAGACGGCTTTGAGGGAAAAAAACTTGGAGGAAAATCCGCGAACCTGGAAGCACATAATCAATCCAACTGGAGCGCTGGGGGTCGCTGGAACACATTCCTCTGGAAAGATTCCTTGACCGAGTACAACAAAGAAAACTTCCTCTTTGGGATTTTGCTCTCGTTTCTGAAGACGGGGAGACGTCTCTGCAAATCATCGAAGCCAGCCGGGTGAGAGTCCGGAGAGGTAAACCATCCGCTGTTGATAGAAAATCGGAAGTTTGATGTCAGTCTCGCTCTGGAGAGTAAACAGAGAACCATCATCGGAAGACTGAGTGGGAATTGTTTCTTGACCACGTAATGAGCCGGGAATCCCTAGTTTGAGATGTATCGATCGGGAAGTTTTTTCCCACCTGCTTCAGCGCGCGACAAGAATCATGGACCGAAAGGAGATCGTAATCATTCCGAAGTCATTCGAATAACTCAAAGTCGTGCGCACCGGGGCACCGGGAAGCGGTTCGATCGAGGCTTCGAGATGGGGGGAGGGTTGCGAGAGGTAGGGTAGGTCTGAGGCTCAAATCAGAGATGCTTTGAATGGATGAGAGGGGAGCGAGGATAGGAGACTTAAGTTCCGAGATAGTCGCCTTCAACAGGATCTGATGAGTTGCGCGCGTTTTTTTCCGTTTTCCGTGTACAGAACGCGTCCCCTGAGAAATGGATGCCTCTTCGGTGATACTCGGGACGTCTGACCGGGTGCTTTCCTGAAACTCGGGGAGGAAGGGAAACACTCACACTTATTGACTCGCTCAACCTATCGACATGTGCTCGGCGATTTCGCGAATCGATGCGCAGTTCGCGAGACGGTGATGATGGAAGCACGAGCTGGTGCAACAACGCTGACTGTCAGCCGCACCAGGCGTTTTCTGATTTAATATGTAGGTAATCATGATAATCATCGCGGTCGGCTCGAAAGGAATTTTTGTTGCATTCTCGGAGTTCTTTATCAGAGAACATTGACCTCGAGCAAGGTCAATCCCCGACCTCACTTCTCCATCCAGTGAGTGGAAGAAATGAATGTTAATCGCTCATCTGCAGAACACTCTCTCGATCATTACGACAGCGAGTCGACACGACTGAATTGGCTACCCCGGATCTAGCCCAAAGTCCTCGTTGTCAGGCGGTGTCCGACTCTGAGCATTTCGGTACCTTCACCGTCGATTCAATGGAATCCCTATCGCAGTTCGATTATCGCATGATTCTTCCCTACTGGACCGGTCGGCCGAGCAACGTCTCGGAACGACGTCAGCAGTGATCAAAAAAATGGTCGGAGGAGCTTTCTACTGACCTTGCTCGATACGCTGCGCTTGCTTTCAGCAGATCTTGCCGATTACTCGAACAGGTTCCGAAGTGACCCAAACGGCATTTCCCCGTACACCGAAAGATTCTGGTGTCGCTGAAGAAGTCGTGTTGACGGTCATCACACTGAGAGCTTCTGCGTGGACTTACGCGCCGCCGTACCACATGCCCCGGGAAATCCTCATAGGTTGCTCCAAATGGATTAAAGCGCCGGACTTCGGAGAGGCCGAGTTTCTGAGCGCCCAGAGTTCCTCCCGGGGTCTCTTCTAGGCTATCGAAATGAGCCCACTCCATTGAGCTTAAGGCTGAAAAGGAATGGATCAGGCACGCGGTCTTCAGAGAACAGAGAGATTGAGCTTCTGGCAGAGGAAGGGGTTTTCTAGGGATTATGTGTAAGTGTGATGTGCAGCGAGTGGTCGATATCCAGGTCTTGCTCCATCGACAACCAATCACCGGATCAAGTGATCCGGTGTCAGCGCACTGACATGAGCAAAATATTGGATTCCGGGACATTGAGATGCTCTCGCAAACCGAGCTCTAAACCTATCGTCAAACGCTTACTCCCGATATATCATTAATCTTCGGTCAGAGGCGGACGCACCCCAAGAGCTTGCGTTTTCTTATTTTCTCTCCTAAGACCGACGAATACGAAGAATTGGCCCAGTTCCAGACAAATGGAAATCATTAAGGGTCATTGTCAGCGAGATTGCGATCCTCCCCGCTTGTGTTCGACCATTCCTAATTCCGAGTCCTCGAGCTCTGCTGTTTTCACTTCCCTGAAGGCCCTGATCCGGCTCGATGCTTCAGCGTAGCGTATCAGAGGAGGGAAGTGATCCATAGAATGAGCCTCGCGAGTCGGACGATGCGGAGCTCGAAAGAAAGGGAAGCTATCCGCGTGTCAATCATCCTGTGATTGCCCCCATCGGGTTTGCCGCCAAAAACACATACGCGGATGGTGTCGGGAATGTTTTGGTGATTCGGCGATCTGCGCTGGATTGAGTCTCGGAGTCTCCCATCCGTTTGCTTCAATTTTTTTCTCATACTTCGGTTGAAAGATTTTCACTTTTTTTTCCTGGCTGCGAGACTTCTCGTAATCCCGCACAACATCGCCTCTCTGGAGCTTTCCTGAAACTGCGCTTCCAGGCACGCAAGGTTTTCTGTTTTCTGTCTTTTTTTCTTCTGCGCGGCAAGCGCTACGACGGCGGAGCGTTGGGTTCGGCGACGATTCCCAGAGAAATCTGAGTGAAATGCTCGGCCGGAAGTAATTGAGTGCTTAATTTCGGTTGCTGGCTGCTTCTTCTGAATCTTAGATAATCTTTTCAAAAGCTGAGCCAGCTGCCGGTTGTCATAGACTTGTACGGTAGCGCGTTGTCTGGGGAGATTGACGACTCGATGGATATAATGAGAGTTGTTGCTCAATGCCTTCTGATATGGACACTTCCCTGCCTAGCGACAACCGTATCCAGTGGAATCCAGCTCCATACATTTTTATGACCTCGTGCCCGGAACGTCGATGAGTCCGCGGATATTGTGAACCGTCACATGAATTGAGCAAATTGAGCCTGTGTGCGGGATTGGATTCAGGTAGCTAATATGATGAGTTGAATAAGTTATGCCGATTGAGATTGGGAGGAGGTTCCCCGCGAAATGGATCAGCGTTAGAGGTGGTCGCTGATTCCACAGAACTCTAGTGGAATCGCTCGGATTCGGTCCTTTGTCGGAAGCGGCATGCCAGAGGAGCTGATCTCGGGTTGATTCCAGTTAACCCCCCCCCTCCGCCACTTGGTAGTACCACTCTAAGCCGGAAGCCGACTGGAGTCTCCACCAATAACTCAACTGCGACGTCCTTCCGCTCCTTTCGGAGGTTCTGGCCAATCGGACACAGTCGATTCGAGCCCGTGTTTACGCCATGGTCGATGAACTGAGAGCATTTTCTCTCGCCTCAGGCCCCAATGCGCCATTCCACTCATTTCTAGGAAACCAGGCACCACATTACTATTGTCGGACTGTCACCATCGCGGTCGGATTAGGGTCATTCAACTCCCGTGTCGATGAGCTCTGCGATGATCGACGTGCGAGCTGTTGAGAAGGAGAGCTCATCAATCCACTTGCATGGACGCCCAGATCGCCGTCCTAATTCTGCGACAAGCTGGTGGGATTAGATCGCGTCGTCGATCAAATGATTGCTTGCTCTTGTCCTGTTCTAACCCCGTCGAGATGAAGACATCCTTGCAAGCTGGGTAATTCTATTTCATTCTCGTTGCCTCACGCCTTCCGGTTGGAGCTTTCGGTGTTTCTACTTCCGTTTGAGTATTCCCCTCCATGTCTGATCATGGAAAGTTTTCGCTTAAACCAATGACTTTTTCTGATGGGGAAGTAGGTGTACAGCAACGGAGTAGAAAAAACGTTGTCAAAGCCAATATGAGCAAGGACCTTGAGATTATCTCCGTCAACAACTCTGAACTGTAAACATGTGAGCGGCAGAGCTCGACGACGCTCGAGGGAGTCGAGCTCATGCTCAAGATCTGCGTAGACGACTTACTCTGCTTCGGGAGCTCTCGCAAATCCTCTAAGCCTGTTGCGAATCGCCCAGTGTTTCTCAGCCCTAAAACTCTCCGGGGTGAACGACTCTCCGTGAGGCCGATCCGTTCATTGCTGTTCGACTCGTTTGCGAAAGTAGTGTCCGAGGGAGTAGCCAGAAAACGACCGATATATAGAACAAGAGAAGTAGCGGGGAGTGTCTGTGCATGTCTACGCAATGACCCGAGGGGATGAGGAAGCAAGCGACGGGGAGCGGCGGAGACTCGACGCGAACGAAGCTCTCGAAAACTTGCCCTCTTCACGTGGTGCGTCCAGATTTTAAATGTAGCTGGTTCGAACCTCGATCGCGAGGCCCTCCGTGCGGGCTCGTCGAGTGGTTGCGAAGAAGATGCAGTTCGCGACTACATTCGACGAGCACACCATGAGACTGAGCGCGCGAGTTGGAAGTTTGGTGTGCAGGAAAACGGCATCAGCATCCCCTCAGCCAAGCTCAATTCGGCGTAGGATCCTGATTAATGATGATCCTATCGGTCCACTCGAAATAATCATGTAGATTCAACGATGATTATATAATTGCCCGTCATTTTTTTCCGGGATCACATTTATAGCATACATGTCGCATGCAATGGAGTGAATGGACTGAATCGATGAGATCGTATGATGTCTGAAATAATTTTCTCGTGGTGAACATCGAGCCTCTGACGAGCAGTAACTCGTCAGTCGCGCGGGGCCTCATCGACGGGAAACTCGGCGAAGAGATCTTCCGCGCTTGTCAGAACTCCTGTGTCCTCCACAGGAAACTCGAGCTAAGTCCGACTCGGTAGCCGGGCTCAATCGACGGAATCATCGGCGATTAAGCGACTCGGATTGAGTTCTCCTGACTGAAGAACCTCGGACCTCGATTGAAAGCACATTTGCACTCCCCGGAGGGGTATCCGATCTAGTTTTCGGAAAATCTGCTGCAAGCTTCACTCGAGGCCTCTATGAGCCTAGAGGGACGAAGAGGTTTGCCATCCTTGTCGCGAATCGGGGCGAAATCGGGTTATCCCCGTACGACGAGCCCTGATAATAAATTGGATAATATTTCATTGATCTGAATCAGAGACCTCGAAGTTTGCAAGTCATCAAGAAAATATTGATGGCTTGTTCTATGAAGAAATTCACTCGATCGTCTGATGCACCGGAGTGGTCGGCTGCTCCCGAGAAAATTCCAGGAGTCGATGTTGCGGAGGGCAATCACCGGGCTCTCGACAGGTATTATTGTCGCAGGTACAATGATGAATGTGTGTGTGATTATGAAGAAGTGACACGATCCTCCAGCGGGAGCACGAAATTCTGGCGATGAGAAGCCGCGAGAGTGTTTGTAGTTTTATCGGAACTTCTTTTTAGGCAACTTCATCGAGGATATATCAGCTTGGAAAATCAACAAAAGGGAAATGAACCGTTTTGAAAAAGTACGCATATCGGATAGCGAGGGTCGTCTTGCATCGGAATATAGTGTTGGGGACTGTCGGTGAAATCTGACGACGCGATTGCGGATGTCCGAGTAACGTCCCGGAGGAACTAGAATACCATGGATATCGATAACATGCATTGTTAGAAGCCGAACAAATCAAAAATGTAATGATTCAGATCCGGCTAGATGCAAGCTGATGATTTTTCAACTCCTTCCTTTGTGAGGCGTTCTTTTATGCGGGCACCGAACTACGAGAATTTCCGCCAGAATATTGAAAAATGATTCGGTAATTGACCGCAGCGCCCCGTGAACAGCTTTCTCCCATTTCTAGCGAGAGTGTTTCCCGTTTTCCTGTAACGCCACACCGGGATCTCGGCGAGCATGCATTTTGATTGATTGTTCTCTAACAATTATTCCCCTCCCCGAAGGAAGTCTGGTATTGACGCTCTCCATCCCGATTCATCAATCCATCAATGGCAATGCAGATCTGAGGTGTTGAAAACAAACGGACGCTCGCATCCTTTCGCACACCGTCGCCGCCGCGCCTTCAAAATCCCTCAGTCGGATGGGCTCGACCTTCGAATATCGCTTTGGGATTATTTCTCTGCAGGCAAAATTCATTTTCATTATCATATTAACACAATCGATCATCCACGCATCCTTGGACACCATACTCCGAGAGCTATTCAAATCGATTACGAACAGAAGTTTACCTAATGAAATCACGGCTCCACTCAAACAATCTTTGATCGAGCGGTCAAGCAGGTCTTCCGAGTTAGGAACGCAGACTTTTCAATCTTCGCTACTAAGACGATTATCACCTGCGACGGATCGACTCTACGCTGTCGCCGCGCTGCCGGGTCCGTATGAACCGGGAGCCCAGCGAGCGGCGGCATGAAATTGTTTTTTTCCAAACTCTTGGCAAGAGGTTCGCCACGGAGACGCGCGATGCCTGATCCCGGGCGTAGGATAATTCTGCGAGCAGATTTCTCGGACTCGCATGCATCCGACGCGATCAATTACCCGAGAATGTTCAGCCAAAGACGCCATACCATGAGCTCAGATCACCGTGGCTCCGAGCTCACAGAGCCGTGGCCATTGCTCAAGAAATTATGCTGACCGCCAGGTATATGTTCATTCTGCACTGTGCTCGAGATATAGAGCCTAATTTGGAAGTCATCACTCTTGCACTGAAATTCAATGACGGGTCACTAATCTGCGCATTGTGCGATGAATCTTCAAGCGAGTTCTCGTTCCCCGGAGCACCAAGAAAGATGTCGCGAGCCGCGTCCGAGCCGTATGAACAGCTCGAATCGAGAGATATGGACGTCCATCTCCCGGTCATCATCAGGGGCTCGAATCGGGTCGGTGAGGTTCTCCCCGCAAGACATTCTTTTAGCAAGATTCTGGACCCCTCGTCCGAGCCCAGGAGCACAGATACCCTTCCCATCGATCGAGGAGTGCCCATGTGCACTTCGGGCCCTCGCAAATATCTCAATTCAAGGTTGGAGCTACCTCCCATGCTCTCACTGCGGCATAGCTGAAGGAAAAACCGTTTTTTTTCTCGTCATTAGAACAAATCTTCCCACTAAACCGATCTTGTCACTCGCTATGGCGAAGCGCAGATGGGGGACTGAGCGCGCTCCGATGGAAGCGACGAGACACACTGATGTTTCTAGTCACAATTATTGATCTTGCCAGGGGTTGTCTACGCCGAAGTAAGCTTCCCTAAGCTTCCGAACATAGCGAAGGCGGTGGCGATGCGTTGATTGACGAGCCACTACCAGGTGGTATGAGGGAGGAGAAATTCGAGGAGGATGGCTGTCCGTATTACCGGAAACTTTTACAAAAAAGCTCCTTGAACAAAAATCAGGGAATTTCCTCGGGGATATCGATGCTCATCGGAATAGTTCCGCGGAACCGGACAATTTGTTTTTTGAAGGGAGACTCGATCTTCAAAATCCAAATTACGATCACCTCGTATGCGGAATGACTAGAGATACCAGCCGAGAAAATCACACACTATGGATACATCGATTGAAATTTCGGATTGCTCATTAGAAAGTCACAGAAAATGATTCCGACTCAGAAGAAGTAGGATTGAAAGATCAGACGCATTCAGCGTATGAACCTGACCGGAGGCTTTATGATTCTAGCTGATGGTGCTATTGGCTCTGGGGCACCGAACGACACTGCCAGCGCCGCGCTTTCGACGGACGTCGAGTGTTCGGGGACCGAACGACAACAGCAATAGGTCAGAGTTCTCCGAATGTCGTTTGTCAAAGTTAGTTATCATCATTTCCCCGCTGGACGAGAGATCAGGACCTGACGCGGGAAGCGCGCTTGAATACAGCATGAATGAGCGGAATACAAGGCGGTACGCGCCAGGCGCTCACGTGACGAAAGAGCGGTTTCCGAAGATGCCGATGCTCAGAAGATTGATTCAGAAAATGCAAACTGTTTTTCTGTTTTGTGGACATGACTCGAGCGATTCTCGGATAGATGCAAGTAGAATGGGAGGATTCATTCGGGCAGTTTTTCTCCACGCACATTTGATTTCTGTTTTCGCGTTCGTTCGCTCCGATAAGATTACGGTGAGATCCGAGGAACGAAGAACTCGAACTCGTTGAGCTTTGCGATTGCATAGTCGGCTCCCTGCTTTACGCTGGTGGATTCATGACGGAAAGCGGAGAGAACAGAATAAAAATTGAGTCTCATCAAAAATCACAGAGCGTGACAAGTTATCGGCAAAATGCTCGTTCTTTCTCTCTCCCACTGTTTCTCGGCTCCAGCGAACCGCTCGCGATCATGTGTATGCTCTGAACTGATTCACGGCTGTAGCGAAGGTTTTTCCCGATTGTATTCCAGGCGGAATGCGGTCCCACAGCCCCGTTAATCGTTAGACTCCGAACTCGGCAAGCCTCAATCTGCACTGATTGAGGAATCGGAAGACGATTCTACCGGCGTGTGATGCACTGAATTGAGAGAGGCTGCGGAATTGTAGCTTCCGGTCTGCTCATCATCAGGGATTTAGAGCTTGTCTGAGGAAGAGGGGACAATATCAAGGGAGCTCGATTGTAAAGTATGCTCCGTCATTAGCCACAGTGATGGTTTTCCTAGAATTCTTATACATTGAATCTCTCCAGTCACAGGAGAGAGTCCCCAGCGACCCGAATACAATAATGAGTTCTGTTCCGGTCACAGCTCTCGATACAGCGCCCTACCTGAAGGATCGACAAGTTCGCGATATCCTGCCATCTGAGTCTCCCGAGTAGACTTCCGGAGAAGATAACTCACAGCAGAATCAACGGAGCGCATTCCGTGAGAGAGCCCCGCAGGAGACGTAACCGCTCAGCGGGACTCGACGATGATATTTGAGCGGTATCCATGTAGGGTGGGCTTTTTGGGGAAATTCCGATGCTGCTGAGTCCCTGCATGGATTCCGCAGAATGTCCTCTTCACGAGCCACACAATTTCTCCCCTCGTGGTGCACATCACGAATTTTCGAAGGATACTTACATGGTGTGAGCTCTCCGTGAACCCTCGCAGTGAAAGTTCATCCATTTCGAAGAGTAACAGCTTTCTTGGTCCGAGACTCCCTCCCGGAGAAACATTCTTCCATTCTCGCAGAGCAAGCTGAAATCATGTGTTTATTTCTGTAATGCTTACCACTCGTGCTCGACCGGTATTGCGCTTCCCGCAGGCCACCGGATTTGAATTATCTCCCGAAACCTCGAGTAACAACCACGTTGGCCAAATCGTCGGATGACTTCTGGACGAAAAGCCAGGAAGTGGGCTGTTACCGAAGATGAGCGCGGGAAGTTCCCGACAGAAACTTGCTGCATTTTGTCCAATGCGAAAGAGAGTCGAGCACGATGAGGCATACATCGCCTCAAGACCCACAATTTCCCGACGATTGTTGGTCGAAGATTTCATTCACGAACAGCTGTAGAGGTCAAACGATCTCCGCAGTTCCCTGACTCCGAACCGCCATTCCGAAGATTGTCAGGGACCGCTTCGGCTCCTGAACTCTTGCGAGCGCCTCTCCGCACAAGAAGCACACGATCGACCTGATAGAGGTGACTAGCGCGCCCAGCGAATTCGTGGGTTCGTGACAGAAAGTTTGCTTTGACCGAATATGGTTCTCATCGAGAGGCGCCGGATCCCTATTGCCGGGAGGGCACGCAGATCCCTATGCACCTCGGAGTGGAATTCCTCAAGAGCCGCAGCGAGCCCAATTTTCACTTCAAGCCATACCAGATAATCGGCGGGAATATCTGAGAGCGAGACCTCACCAAACAAGGAAGTCTCAAGATCTACCGGTTTCGTGATCCCGAAGATCGTCGGAGAGATTCTCGGAGATCAATGGTCCCCCACCGATACGAACTGACTTGGAAAAAAGCTCGCTGGGCTCTTGAGTTGCATCAATCGATGCTGGGCCGAGCGCTAAGCGGCACTTCGCGCTTGAGAACGACAAACAGGCGAAACCGGATCCGGAATCCGTCTCCATGGTCGTTCTGTCGGAAGACGAACGGAAACGCCTTGACCGATCGAATTTGAAGCAGTGACCGGGTCTTCGATCCGTGATCTTCATGATCTAGCTATCGCGGATCCGGAGATGCTCAGGGAGGCTTGGTGCAGCGAATAAACGCTATCGAACAATTATTCGTATTTCTGTATTTCTTTGAATGCCATCAGCTACTTCAGAAGCTCCCCTGAGGCTACACGCGCGAGTGCTTAGCTTCGAAGTTCTCGACTAGACTTGACACGGGTCTGCCTCAGCTGATAATCTCTTTGTCATCGAATCGCGAGAAGTCACGCGAGTGGTATTCATTTGCTCGAGAATGTTCTCTGCTCTTTTGCTCTCGTTTCTTTCTCCAATGATTTTATGATCTTCTCTACACTGAATCGGTCTCGACGATCCGCTCAGCGTCTAAACGATGCGGTTTTTCCACGGCGTCAAGCTTCTGCTTCTAGCCATCGTCATCGACTTCAGGAAACTTAAGCCTGCAGTGCGAACGAACGAGCCCAGAAAATTCCGTCGTGATCACCTGCGTCATTGGCGTCCCCATTTTACTTCATTAGAGTAATCAGAAATCGGCAATAGACTATGACTGTCCCTGGGATTTAGAGACATGGAGAGACCCGGTCCGCAGAAGCCGTGAATCTAATTCTAAGGTCACAGAGACGACCGAGCTCCTCGATCGGAGTCCTCCTCCGATGACACAGACCTTATCTCCATTCGCTTCTGTGATCTGATTGATCTCGTATATCCGTTAGTTCTCACGTGAGCACAGATTCCGTATTGCAGAAAATGTGCTCATGTGGAGTCTGCTATGAGCACGGATGGCTGTTCCTGGGAAGTTCACCCTGCAACGTGAGGGTAGCGGTCGGAGTAGCATGAACCTTCCGTCGCATTCAGCACTGTTGACGCGCTTGGCGGGTACGGCTTCCACCCAATATGGTCGCACTAGTTCCCCGATGCCCTTGTCTCAAGAAGCTCTCGGTGCTAAGGAAACGTTGACATAGACGAACGGGGCTACACCGCTCATAATGTGCCCGATGTCAGTCATAGCACTTTTCGTCGCTCCATCGGGAGCGGGGGAAAGTTTCGCCATCATATCCCCGTGTGGGTTCCCCTCCGGAGCCGTATGAATCGTTCACCCCTCTATAACGTAGATACGAATAAAGAATTTCATCAGAACCGCTGAATTCGAGCCAGATTGGACGTCCCTACCCGCGGTCATTGAATGCTGAGTATGGGGACGAGTATGCATAGACCATATTCGGAATAGTTTACGAAGTCCGCACCGCTTTCCGCCAGGACTCACAGTTCCCCATCTGTCGCTTTGAGCCCTCGTCGCGGCCATTAAGCATGAAGTAATTTTGCTCATCAATCACTACGCTCCAGCAACAATTTCCTTGTCGGTAAGCCACGAACGCAGGTAGCACCGATTCGGGACTATGGATGTTCATCATTTGACATGGACATCATATTCTCCTCGAAGGACTCCGATTACACCCGAGTCGCGAACGGGGGGAGAGGACGCATCTCCAAAGAGTCTGGGCAGGAAGAGGGGAAGACACATTGATTATGGACCAATGAGCCCTCGATTGCTCGTCGGAGCGCGCGGCTCGAAAATATTTACCTGATTGCGTTGCAAGAGCTCTCACATTCCTGATACGTCTCCGATTTCGTTCACAAGGTTTAGAGAGGGGGTACAGTTCGGAGAATATTGAAGAGACAGTCTAATTCAGACTCTGACTTAGATCCTTCGCTCATCGAGTTCCGTCAGAGCGAATCATTATCAGGAGCTAGAACGGCCGCCATGACTGAACATACAAAGGGAGAGCGGGGAGACATGGCGACTTAGTATAGAATAGCTTCACGGCTACTCCACCCCGTCGCCGCGCCGTCTCGCCAGCCAGCGGGGGACGTCGGTGTTAATTCGGCATACCGACTCGCATCGCGTTCCACGAAACA
Source organism: Galendromus occidentalis (assembly GCF_000255335.2). NCBI lineage: Eukaryota > Metazoa > Arthropoda > Arachnida > Mesostigmata > Phytoseiidae > Galendromus > Galendromus occidentalis. Next base: position 788,642 of record NW_003805488.1, on the reverse strand, counting down.
CACGCCGCTCGCTCTCAGGAACACCTTAAGATGGCTCCCCTTGCTCTCCCCGCACAATCAACGGGAGGAGCAAAATCTCCGTGTGATTCATAGCGCGCAAATAATTCAGAGGCACTCTATTTACCCCAAACAGGAGGGCTATCGACTGCTGGTGTTTTTATCAATGGAAGTTCTGGATAGCGAGCATGGCTTGCCACCTTGTTCTGCCTGGATGTGGGCGCGGCCGTCTTTGATCTCTTCCTCTCGATTCATAGCAGAAGCAAAACCAGCCAGGCTCAGCTTCGCGCAGATATGGATTCTCTTCCGCGATACACGAAAACCAGGATGGCTCTCCCTCCGCCATCTTTGAGTCGAGCGCTCAATTACTTGTCTGTGGCTTCTGTCCATGGGCTGTTCGGAGCTTGAACGCGGCAGGCTAGACCCTGTCCCGATGGACTCTCGGTCAGAAAAACTTCCCCAAGTGTTTTCCAGCCCATTCCGAGGCTCTGATTCATTCAAGTGGACGCCCATGAGGGAGGCAGAGTTCGCGAATGTAAGACGAGACGTGGGTCGTCTCAGGGAACCGTCGGAGCGGATCGGAGACACGGTTCCGTCGCAGCTTTCACAACACTGGCGCTATTTCTTTCGCGAAAAAGGGACATGATGACCGGAGGAGAAATGAATGGCTGGGTCGAATTTCGAGAGGAGTTTTTGCCCATGACCTACGGGCTAGCTATTTTTCTGCCTTCGGTTTCTGCGAATGTTGAGAAACTCTCGGAGAGCTTCGAGAATGCGCATCAGACCTTGACGGCTGACGCTCGCAAGATGCTGGGTCCGATTCGTTTTTCCTCCCCATGCTCTCCATTCATTTATCCCGCACGCAGCAGCAGGGTAGCTCGTAGGAATCCGAAACAGAAGAAAATCGATGAATCCATACGCCCGCGGAGCAGACGCTCTCGCAATGCGTCTCGTTCATGGTGGCATTGCATAATATCGTTTCCAAGCTGCGATTGCCAATGATTGCTCCTTCTGACATTTATCGTCAGGGGGAGAATCCTGGTCCCATCATTGACAAAGAATAAGGAATACTAGAGGTGCGTATACCTATTGGCACCTCTTCCATGAGTACTGGATCCGGACATCGACACAAATATTCAGCTGACTGCCTGATTGGAAGTCTTCTTCAAGCAGGTTCTGTGCCTGGGCACGACAGGATGGAGATTTCGAGAATGCGAAATGAACGATTCCAGAATGCACCCGTTGCTTAAAGGTGCGACCATCCGTAGAGCAGAGAATTTCGAGTTTCTTCTTCCCCGCCTGACCTTTATATCTGAATCTGTGACGCTGTTTCCTCGGGCCAGGAGACGCGAGGTATCAGACGACGTTCCGAGGAGACGGAATGCGTCCGGGGAATTGTTTTCAAAAGTTTCCAAAACTAGCAATGGTGCACTCTTGATGTGCCTGTCCCAAAAAGGAAGCCGAGGATCGCGAACGAAAGGACATCCCTTAGCTTGTGTGTTTTTTTTTTTTCGAAAAGTTCCTAGATGAGGGAATGCAAATCCGACAGCACTTTTTCATTCGGCTCTTCCATCGTACCGGTGGTCGCCCAGGCCGACGAAAAAAGAGAAAGATATTTCACTCACACACGATCCGATTTATGGAGCATTTTGCGATGCTTATTACTAGAAAGCTCTCTCCCCTCCGGGGAAGTCGGTGTCCCCAGAGACGTTCTGGAGCACGCACGTCCTATCACCCAGCGGATACCAGGAGGCAAACAGGAAGAGGAGAGCTCCCGCTGCTCGGACCACATCGTCATCGGTTTCGCTCTAATTCGACGGTTGATCAACTCACCAAGGGAGAGAAGCTTGTGGCTAGAGGAAAGGAGGAGAAAAAGGGGGGGAAGGAGGAAGAACAGGAAATAAGTCCCGATCGATGGGGAAGCGGACTCTCGGCTCAGAACAGCGGACAGTCTGAAGATGGAGAGCATTGCTTGAAGAGAGTCCACTGCGAAATGATTGGACGCGAGAATCGTTTACTCGTGTCATAGCAGAGCTCTCAGCCACGTTGAGCTTCGTGGGAGCTTCCAGGTGTTTGCCCACTCCGTATGGTATCGAAGCAGAACACGACGACCGCGAGAGAATATTATTCTAGAAAACATAACCCGCAGCACTCTCGACCTCGCCTGAGTACATACACCCGATCCTAGGAGAATCATTCCGGCCCGTTCAGTCTCGCAGCTCACTCAGCTCGATCCCCTTCATGTATAGAAGTAAAGACTCTTCGTTATCTCCAATTGTTTATTCTACTGAATCGTGCTCTCTTATATACCCTCACACCCCCGGACTTTTGATCCAATCCCTCCTGGGATTGAGCGTAAAATGGGAATCATTCGGACACTTCTTGGAAAACTTCAATCCAACGGGGCCGAGATTCTCGAAGGGGGACCCCACTCGGACTGTAGTGTAAGGTCATTCCGGCCTCCGATTTTCTTGACGTCCTACACCAGCACTCAATTTCTACGGTGCCAGACTGAGCGACTCGCAGCTTTGAGCAGTGCCTTGTCTCGGACAGAGACGGGATCCTTGAATTATGAAGTTCTCCAACAACTCTCCATGAATGAATCTGCGTGACTAACAGATCTGTCGGCATAGATCCGGACGGTGACCTAGCCATTCTCCAAATCGACTGCGCCAGTAAAGACTCTTCGTTATCTCCAATTGTTTATTCTACTGAATCGTGCTCTCTTATATACCCTCACAATAGAGTTCCGCTTATAACGATCCTCCTTGATGAGGAACCTCGACAGTTGAGTCTATGAGAGAGAAGCTTCCTCTCGACATGGAGTCTAGGCAAAAGTGAAAGCTCGTCTCTAGCGGGATTTCAGGACTAGCACATCTCGCCTCAAGTTGTTCTGAGTGTTCCACCCGCTTATTATGATGAGCTGCTGAGTGTGAGTGGATCTCGATCCGCTTTTAAGGACTTGGATTCTCCTGGGGAGTACTCGAGCATCCTACTCAAACAGGTATTATCATGGACTGATTTAAGCTGATGAGAATGCGAAAAGAGGTTCCTACGAAACTTTCGTAACAGACAGACTGAGGAGCGTTCCGATCGCACTCCAGATACCCGCCCGAAGGAACTCATTCAATCTGGTCAGCACTTGTGCGGACGGAACCCATAGGCTCCTGGCGTCACCCCGAAGTCTGCGCCGCTCGCTTGAGGAACATTACTAGAGATAAGGTTGATTCTTCTCCGACGGAAATCAGCTGTGGAGCTTGAGCTTCGGCCAAAGCGGTAACCACTCGGTCAATCGGAGGAGAAAGACCGCTAGTCAGCTGCCTTTGATCGATTTGACTTGCGATTGTTTCTTAGCTTGCTTCTGTCTAACGCCTGCGACCGACATTTGAACTCCTCGGAAATAATGGTCCATATCTCTTGTACGCTCCGTGCGCAGGTCGAGCAGCTGATCGATGACCACGAGCCTTGCCGAGGCTTGCATGTCCAACGAAGTGTTCTCCTCGTCCAGCTCGTCATACTCCCACAGTGCTTCTATAAAATACAGAATTTCTTTCGATTGCACTCGCCAGCGGACGGATCGATGATAAATGAGCTTGAACGCTCGGAGGTTCATATGGGGATATGGGTATGGGAGGAGCGGTGGAAATAAAGTCGGAGTCGGAACCCGACTTCACGCCTATGCGAACAGATTCATTGAGGCGGGGCATCACCTTGTATTTTCATCTTCAGCGTCGCGACGATCTCTTCAAGCTCCTCTCCGGTATAAGCTGAGACTGCAAGAGAGGAACGAAATAGGTATAACTTTTGTGGCATGAACCCCGAGAATTGATTGAATGATGTTATGAGGGGGAGATGTCGACTCGGATTCACTCACGCTCTGTTTCGTTGTACCGCCGCCAGAAGAAACTGCAATCCATCTCACGCAGAACGCTTCTTCTCTCTTTCCTGGCTGATCTCCCACAATAGAGTGACGGGTTCAGCGCTGCAAACAACGACGGCACTTATTCCTCATTCTCGTCCTCTTTGAGTCAGCCGGAGCTTCAGACCAGATTCCGAGGAGCGGGTGCCCGCTCTAGAGCCTGATCCAAGAGAGAAATACTTTTGGAGCGGCTCAGAGGCTCGCGAGTGAAACGATGGGCGTTTTGTCGAACCTGATCACATTGCACTCACTCTCTCCGCAGACCGGGAGTGGGATGCCCTCCATTGAGGTTCGGGGACTCGGTGGACGAAAGGGAAGCTATTCGAGTTTCTGGATTTCCGGGAGAAGAAGAAATGTCTTGAAAAGTATTGTATTTAGCGAAGGAACGCAGAGGTAAGCAGGGTATGTTCGGATAGAATGGGAGCTCTTGATACAAGCCTCTGTTCGACAAGAGCAAATTGCTTTCGTTAAAGATCACGCTCGAGTGTGCACGCTAGCACGCTGCAAACGACGGTGACGCATGCGAACAATTCAGAATACGACTCCCGGGCGTTTGACGCAAATCGGAGTCCGCTGCACATCATCTGTCGTGAGCACCATCGGCAATCGAGCCCAATTCGCGGTCCTGATGCGATGCCACACAGCTGATCATCGGAAACACCGAGCAGGATCCTCGAGCTCACCGCCGGGGCATTCGAAAATCCGAAGGCGCCATGCGCGTCGAGCGCAGTCCTGGATACGGAAGCGTGACTTTCCAGGGTACCACTATCAGTCATAAGCGTCCGAGCTTCGGAAGTCGTGCTGTTATGCTTTCACGGCGATTACCTAAAGTGAGTGCGAGGATGGGATCGTATTTGCAGTCCATGGAAACGTGTCTGGCTCTCCCGGAACAAATCGGATCACTATAATTTTTCTCGGCCAGAGAGACCCCCCAAAGGGCTGGCATTCGATGCGGTAGCACGTCTGGACCGGGCCTTATGCTTGCGATCATATGTACCTTCCAAACTCAATTTTGAGCTAAACTGAACAAGGCTGATTGAGGTTCTTCCCCGGATTCCATTGCGGCGAAGGCGGCTAGCCCCCCTCCTCCTCACTCGAAGGAACATTCTCCAAGGGGCAGAGACATTAGATATCCGAGGATTTGGATCTGATGAAAAAGCATTTTCAAAGCTCATGCTGCCAAGACAAGTAGTATGCATTGAGGTCTGAGCCAATAGAACTTGAGATTTGAGGAAGACAGAGGAGGTTTTCTGCCTTGCAGATAAACGATCGAGCACGACTTCGCCGCGATGAACGCTTCCTAGTGAGACATTTGCCCGCAAGATGCTCGAGACGATGCATCGCATTTATCTCCCCGCCGTGGAACTGTCATCGAGGGACGATGTGTGGCGACGGATTTCCCGCGACTCGATAATTCCACAATAATTAACGTAGTCTGCGTTCCTCGTAGTCTACGTTCGATCGACCCGTTGGGGGAAAGGTCGATCACACAAACGTTCCTCGTGATGAAAACTTACCAGAGCATCAATTCCCACGGAGATAGAGACTACTCAGTAATCAGGATCCTATGGACTTCCTTCAGGAGTTGCTCATGTAAATATTCACAGGGAAGGAGAGCGATTTCACAAAGATGTAAAGATCTATCGAAGGACAACCTTAGACAACTTCCGATGGGGCGTGCTTCGCCGCATTGCTACGTCGAGCGAAACAACTCGTGACGGTGGACGGCGTGGATGGGAATCGTCGCTCAAGAGCTCGGATGGTGCGACTGCACCCAGACTTCAAATCATGTGAACCGGAAGTCGACTGTCAGAGGCCTGAAAACACCTTCGGCTCGAGCCTCCGAGGAAGTTGTCCGCGAGGAGGAAAATGAAAGTCAATCGAGGTTTTCGGGTCTGATCACGACTCGAGAGTTTCGTGAATGCAATGATTACGATAACTTATCATCATGGTGGATGCTTCCGATTCCTTCATCCTCCGAACTCCCACCCGATTTGCATTAGTTCAGACAATAGTCCCATCATACGCGAATAGAGAAGGGATGAGCGGACGCAAAAGTTTGCATCAGACAGATTGAGCTGCGTAGCAGATGGCGCCAAACGCTATCCCGAATTCATCATCGTGGCTCAGCTCCGACCGAGAGCTCGACGACGCCGACGTCAAATGCGTGGGAGAACCTCGCGGCGTCAACGGCTTTGCAGAGAGAGCCGATCTACTCATTCAGGGAGCTTAGGCGAGCCGAGACCTCGGGAATCATCAGGGTCTAACTTTTCTCCCGCTGGACAAATCCGAATGCGTCGAGAATCTCCATGACCTTGAAGTGATACTTCGGAGGGATGATGCGGAGAAAGACAACGCAAGCATGATTCACCTAGGAGGGAAAACAGCCGAGGCGATCCCCGGGAAAACGGAACCTGAGGCAAAGTCCAAGCCGAGAACTGCAATGAGTCTGTCGGAAACGAACCTTCAGAGACCTTCCCCCACCACTATCGCTCCGGAAAAGGAGCGGGAAGCAATTCATTGGAAATCATTCTCCGGGCGTCGCCCGGCGACTTCTGAGTCGTCGCTACAGTCAAGGTCTGAGCTAATAAACTCTGATCGGGTTTCTGTCAAGACCAATTTTCAGGCTGACAACAGTTTCGAATAACTCGAGGTCCCGCATCACTGAGCGAGTCGTGCCTACCGTGGAGCGTTGATGCCCGTAATGCGGGACATCTGAATATTGCAATGCACGGGAGATGGGTTGAGCTCCCGAGATCGACTCACCAACAAGTCGCGCGATGCGTTTGCGGGGATTCCCTCACGGTCAATCTAATTTTCGCAGATTGGTAGTTTGGTCGTAGACGGGAAAACTCGTAAAGAATTCTCGCGAACGTCACAGATCAGACGATCATTGGGACGCTGCGGCGCGGCGGTCGCTCTTAATAGACAACAGGACCTAAAGTGAGCCTGAGAGCAGGCGAGCCGTCATGTGGAACGAACTTGGAGCGCCCAACCTGCGCATGCTCAGTATCCGTCTGACGTTTTCCGACTTTTACTCTCAACGAGCGTTTCACTCGTTGTCGGCCGGCGCGGCGCATCAGGCTCGCGTGTGCGGATTCTCGTTTCCCGTTCCGTCGACATGCAATGTGAGAATTCTGAAGAGCATCGTTCCTCTACAGCCGATCTTTCCCTTGTTCGAGACTAAGAAAGAAGATATGTTCTGTAAGATGGGAATGAGATGGGATGAAGGATGGGAACATCCAGAGAAGTTTCTCGAACATCTACTCCGTATGACGTCAGCCACTCCTGACGGTGTCACGGTAGCCAATCCTGGATGAATTCGCCGCCCGGACGGTCGAATCTCGCCGTTGTTGGGATTCGCGGATTGGCGCAATTCTTTCGATGACTCAGGTTTCGGACCTCGATCATGTCCGCAGAATATCCCTGAGAGCGGGGAATCAGCTCGTGTAGGAAGAACGGTCCACTGAACTGCATTCTCGTGTGGAAGGGAAGACACAATTTCATCGATGGCCTCGAGACATTCTTCCAGGTGAAGAGTATGGCTACGGAATGGGTCACATCCCCACACCCATGGTCAAGCTACGCGGTTGGCATTTTCGGGAAAACAGCTGTGGGAACGCATAAGGATCCCCGGACCAGGGAAAGTAGCGAATCATTCGCTCACAGCTCGTGTTTCGTCACAGGCCTTTGCCTCCGTGGAGAAGGACTTACGTGTGATTTACGGCTGTCCCTCAACCTGCATTGGGAGCTGCAACCTGCCAATGCTTCGTTCGTAGTGGCTAGCCATGAAAGAAGCGCTCGGAGGCTCAGAGTAGACGCATGGCAAAGAGGAGGCTTGCGTGAGTCGATAGGTTTGATGGCTGATACTTCATTGGGTGAATGCTACGAACGACCGCGACGGGGCCCATCGGTAGCGCCGCTGATGACGGCGCCCAGACCGAGTTTATCATTCTGGCAGTCACATTGGACTTGCCGGAAATGGGTTATCCATAGACTGACGAAGGGGGCGTGAATCGACAACGATATCCCGATTCTCGAGGTGCTCCGGGAGAGTGATCTCGTCGAATTATGTCGCGGTCTTCTCGGTTCCACATGCTCCCGGCGGATGGCATTCGTTCGAGTCCTCCCGTCTTTTCAGACGCACGTCCGGCGCAGCGGCACCGGCGCTAGCTCTGTGATTAGTGATTACCATGTTGCAACAAGCAGATCGCGATCATCGGGCTGCCAAAAATCCGGCGTCATGGCTGGGAGCGTCCTGGTAATTATCGGTATGTCTGCAGAATACAACGGGTCCGCGTACAGGTGTTAGAGTAGAGAAATGCCGGTTCCACGGCAGACTATAAGAGCGGGCGGACAAGCCGATGATTTATGCGTCTTCTCGCTCGAGGTGTTCTCTGCCATGTACGCCCGCGTTCCACAATGATTCAAAAACGAGTCCGAACTTCGTAAGCTTGGTGCGGCACGCTCCGTCCATTTAGCAAATGTTTCCCCACCCCATAGATCGTCCACAAGTGCAGGCATGAGTCGAGAGAGCTGACGTTCCACTCAGGCTGTGGTGACACTCTAAATTGTCCTGAAAACTTCTCGCATACATCCGTGCGTTGGAACGCTGTCTAGAGTACCCCCCAACCTCGGGAACTCTGCGATGGGTGGCCTCGATTCTCGCGATGCGTCGCAGTCGCAGGGAACGCGGGGCCGCCGTCCCCAGAACGCAGAATCGCATAATAATAGATTTCCCCGAAATACTTTCCCGAGGGATCATCCACTCCTCATCCAATAACTCTGATCGGTTTCGATGGGCCCCTTGTGAATAATCGACCATCGCGCTTGCACGATCGCGATAACGTGCTGCGCTCCCGAGATGCCCAAAGTCAAATCCCGACTCAGCGAGTGTGTAAAGAGAGTTTTTCTCAGAGAAGAACAATGATTCGTTTGAAATCTGGCCTTCTCGGAATTGAGGAACAAGTCAGCGACTTGGCCTTGCCAGTTGTCTGGTAAATGGTCACGTTGCTCGCTTTCGACCCGAGTCGACGTGAGCGGCGGAAGAACTTGCTCCAGGGTCGGGAATGAAAGGAAAATATCCCCGATATCAGCTCATTGTGCTGAAGTTTTCTTGAAACGTCCTGTCGAGCTAGAGGATGACGGAATGATGTACTGTTGAAAGACTCGTGAAGCGCGTTCTGAGCAGTGCATGAAACGACTATTTGGATTGCGCAGCTACGACACGGAGCTGCGCAGGGAGTGGACTTATCTCATCGATCATGATCTCGTTTCGTTCCCCTTGCATGCTTGTGTATCGCTGAAATCGAGAAACGTCGCGTTTCCAGGAGCCGCGGTTGTTCGCAGAGCCTACTCGGGACATGGTACATGAGTGTACTCTGCAAATACAGTGCAATCTCGTTACAGCGAACACTTTCACAACTACTAATAGGACCATCACTTTTTCCCCTCCGTTCGGCTGGCTTGGCATGGGGATTGTGGTGCGATTGGAATGGATCGAGAAGGAAGCACCATGATACCCGCTTACCTGATGAGAATCAAAATGCGAATCGTATAATGAGGCTTCAGACTCTCGTCATTTCTCCCATTCATCCCATTGGCCCGCGGATTCACACGCTCCCTGAGCGGGTTCTATGAATAAAATGTATGACCTCATCCCTGCACCCGGTACTAGAAGTCTAGAACCACATGCAGAAGTGGCCACAGAAAAACGAAATGGAAACCGAACTGATTCGTCCCCCGAGTCGGCTTCTGTCTGGGAGTCATCACAGATCTGATTCCGGGAAAATTCGAGGGAAATTCGGAAATTCGACTCTACATCGCTCGTATGTCGAAAGTTCCGCAATACCCTACGCAAGGCAAATGAACCGTGGAAATGGCTCCCTGCAACTCATTTGACCTCGAAGATGATGTTCGAATCCGTGTTCTATGCAGCCAATACCGGACGATGCGGGGCCTAGCGAGTTGAAGTTCAAGGTTCCTGGCGGAGGGGAAGAAGCGGGAAATCAGCGAAGTTCCAGCTCTGCAAAAACTCGGAGTTCCTCGATGGCTCCCAAACCCTTCGGAGCAGCTAAGGACAGAGCGACAATTCTCTGCATCGGCTGTGGGAAAGTTAGGCCGACGAGGCGTTCGGTTGATTCGGTAATCGATTCTCTAGCCTAGGCCTGGGCGCATGTTCCCCCCACGGCTCGTGGAGGGGGCGGGGATGGTTGGCACCTTCGTGCCATTGGGTATCCCGCTGCGACGGAATAAACCGTTTAGGCGCAGGGAGGTCAGATGAGCTACATGTCACAGCTTTCGCAATAGCGGACACCCCAAAGAGGGGTGACCGAGTGTGCGCCCCGGTCCTGACGGGCGTCTGGCCTCCCATCCTGGATGTCTGTATCGATGCCAGCCTCGCGCAACTTTCCCGAATCCACAGGAAATAATCGTGCTTGTTTCTGCCGCCCGGAGGAGTTGTGTCGGGCTCTATTCATTGGGTGCGGGTCCTTCTCAGTCGTTTCGCAGGGCGCTTCGACCGTAGCGGGAACAAGTGGTCCGAATTTCTAATCCTGGATGCCCAAAGTACCGAAGATTGACGTATCTTGTCCGGAGATACTTGCGGCGTGCATTGAGTCCTTGACCCGGATTGGAGCGATCCGGAGAAGAGCACCGGAGGTCGCGCGAGATGGTCACACGACGTGGAGCCCACATGGTCCAGGATCGCCCGCTAGATATTCGCGGAATGCCCGAACACGCATTGTTCCTCGGGTCTCGTTGACTCTCCCAGGATTGAGCGATGTTGACTCCGCGGGCTTCCCGGGAAAGCCAATGAGACGTGTGCTGATAGTGGAATCTTAGAAGTCCTGACTCAGGACTCCGCTGATTGTGGGGTCTCGGCCCCTCGAGTTGTGCGAGCCTCGGCCGGACGAGCCATTTGAGACTAATGGATGGAACCGAGATTGGTCTCAACTGTCAGCCACTAAATCGGAGCATGAGTGTACTGATTCGTTGATCATATTCTTCAATTCGCACAGTCGCCCATTCATCCGCTCACGCAATTAGCCGGTCGTTGTGCCGCACTGCAGCGATCTGTTCTGTCTTCGGCTGATTTAGAAATGACGCGCAGGCTCTAAACGGACTGATTCGAGATTCTGTCAAGAAATCAGCAGTTACTGCGTTGACGGTATACTGGAGACGAATTAAGAGCAGATATTCCAGACGTTTCATCGGTGGAGCCCGCTTTGGTAAATCATCTTCTCTGATCCCGAATTCGGGGAAACGATTTCGATGCTGATAGTTCTCGAACTTACAAGGCAGTCGTCGGCCCCCGCGACCGTAGCAACCTCGGACCTCCTCTGAACATCCCCACACGATCCCCCCCCCGATTGACCCGGAAGGCCTGGCACCAGAAAACGAGAACGAGCCGACAGGACTTGACGCCCCTCACCATCGAATAATTCGAATAAGCATTGCTGCGATTATCCTCGCCGTCGTGATGATTGCCCTTCATCGGACTTCATTCGTCGAGCAGTCGGTAGCAAGCGATCCTGCGATCGGAAGAAGACATCCTTTTCATCAACACAGCATACATTGGCATGTTTCCACCATCGGATAGCGCGCATGGAAATTAAAAATCGAAAGTTATTTCTTCACTCTTGGTGGCCTTGATGCACGGCCGGAATCGGAGGAGAAGACGCCTTACATCATTTTTCGGAATGACCATCCGAGCTCGTACGGCACCGCCATACGTTGTGCTCGCAAAAACGCGAGGGGCCAGACGTCAATTTGCCTTTACTCGATCGGCGGATAGGAACACACATTCGCCCATTTCGACTTCCGTCAATGGAGCAGACACTTTTCAGAGTATCGGGTGACTTGGGCCAGGGTCCGACAGTCTGAGAACACCGTGATGATCCTAATGATGATCAGTAATGACGAGGAAACTTATATTCTGGTCCCTGAAATTCGGCACCTGTTTTTGGCGGCACGCATGCGGAGCATTCTCTTCTCGCAGGTTCGAATGGTATTTCCGATATCGCTTTCGTATGCTGGTATGCTGTCCGACCATCAGGATGTAACATGAGTGACGTTGGAATACGTCATCGGCACGAAATAGCGCGCGGCAGATGCATTCCCCCTTTCCTTCGATGATTGAGCCGCACAGGGGCCATTTCGTCGATGCGACGCTAAGGGTCTCCGGTGGTCCGAACGCTGTGCTGCGTGTTCAGAGCTTGTGAGCCCTGGCGAGGGGGAATCCGAGGTGAAGTTGCGCGGCGATCAACACAAGGATGAACATTAGACCCCCGAACTGTGAAGTGTAAATTCGCGTGGCGGGTCGCAGAGACAGTTGACCCTTCTGCTCGGTCGTTTTTGATCTCTCCGTTGCCACACATCGCCCTCACCACAATCTTCAGTGACGACGGAAACGACGGACACATATCCGCAATGCTTGCGCAGAGTTCGAGTTTGTTCACGCTATGAGTCTCGTTTTCACCCTTCTGAGTGTTTCCGCGCTCGTCGTGTCCGTCCGGGGGCGTCCGACGGAAACGACGACGGGCACGATGAGCAGCGGAGCGCCAGACACGAAGAAAGCCTCGAGGGATCCTCCGCCGGAGACGATCCCAAACTCGAGTTCGGAAGACGTCGGGGACGTGCTCCTTCTCCGGATAAGCGTTTCGAGCAAAGACGACATTGTTGAGGAATGTGAAAAGTTCGCCCGAATAGTGGTCAACGGGAAAAATCGCGTGGAGGAAGCGATTGTCACTTTTGGCGCTCGGGAGTTCTTTCTCGACCTGGAAGCACAGCGTCAGAAAATATCCGAGGCCGTGGCTCGCGTCCTCAACGATCGCGCCGAGAACAAGCTCGACAGGTACTTCCGATGCGTAGAAAAGCTCACGAGATTATCCGCACAATATCCACGCATAGGCTGAAACGGATATCATATCGTGGGATCCTCATCCCTCCCTCCCTCCTCGACATCCCTTCTTGACTGGCTGTTGAGCGAGCCACGCGGTTCCATGCGCGGAGGGAGTCCGGTCCACAGGAGCTCTGTGAGCTCTCAGCGTAGACACTGCGCTACGAATAGATAGCACATTCTCGGTTACGAGAGAAAAACAGATCTCCAATAAAGTACAATGATGTTTAATTCCGATCTCATTTTCTCTATAGTTCGTTGCCGATTCTGATGATCTCGCAGACTGATAATAAAGTATTGCGTTCCCCAGCCGGCCACCGGAAGAGACTCGGATTTCCGCTGAAACTCACACTCTCATGAATCAACGCTCTTCTCGCGGGAAAAATGTGCGGAGAAGTGGCACGAGACAACCCGAGCACTTCCGAGTGAGAAAGGAACGAGTTATGGCCGGCGGCTGCGCAGCCAGAGCGACGAGCGGTACCCAAATATTGTTTCTTCTCACCTTCTGATGGGTCTTCGGAATAATTCACCGCGGATTCGCCGCACGGAGAGTCGAGAAAAAGATACGGGAAATCTCTTCAAGCAGCTGCTTACGGAAGATGCGGAAGCACAAGATAGGAAAATGAGATTTCATCCTACGACGAAATCCGAACATCGAGGTTTCCTGTTTCCGGAAGACAATGAACGAGAGCTCGTGTTTTCATGCAGGAATTTCACACGCACATGGCCTTCTGGAGATGATGCCTCGCTTCTCCTCTCTTCGTCGGAATTTTTAAGTGCGTACCAGGTATGTAGATTTCGAGAGGCTCGCCATGTTTATGGCTTCCGTCTCCTCCGGTTGCCAGTGACGGCGGAAGCACCAGATGTTAAGCGAAATATTTTCGCAGGCATCTTGTGGGGAACCTGGCCCAGAATTCTGTGGAGCGTGCTCGATCTCGACAAGTCTTCTCATACGTACTTAAGCGCGATTTCGCAAAGATGTTATGTCGCTCGATGGATGGCGATGACGTGAAGACCCTCCGCGATACTCGCGAATCACCCAGAGGTTCTGAGTAATTCGCATTAGACGTCGAGTCGGGGTCCTGAGTCAGAAAGCCGACTCGATGTCTCTCCCGGTCTCCTCCTTTCTTGGCGCATGTTTGCCGGCGGCCTGATTTTTTCTAGTATGAAATACTCATCCAGCTCTCCATGAGGGGGTGTTCCGATGTTCCTGGACTCTGAGCGCCGGAGGAAAGTCCGAACCTAGTTCCGATCGACTCGGGAAAGCCAGCCGAGCTGGGAGCATTTTCCTCAGATGCGACGGGGATCGGAGAAATATCCAGGACACCAATCACCACGTAAGGGAGTCTCACGCGCATGGACGTTTGTTATCCCGCACATCTTGGAATAAACGCCTGATTCTCGCTTCACTGAGCTCGCCAGACAGAGTTGAGCTCCTGGAGTCGGGAGGCTCGATCGTACGGAGCTGCCGGCATCTGAAGTGAGTAGTGGTTTCGCGCTTCGATACCGTCCGGTAAAACTGTGCTGCTTCGAAGCTGCGAAGCCTTTTCGAAGTAACATGAACAATGTTTTGCAGTCAAACTTTCCATACTAGCTTTCCTTGAAAAGTTCGTAGACGCTCTCACTCAGATAAGTAGGGAGTGGCAATCGATCACGACTCTTCGTGAATAAAGAATGCTTTTCTGGATGATGGGTTATACCAGGAGAGACCTCGATGAGCCCCTCGACTATAAATATCTATATATGAGATGTGGGGTTATCGACAGTGGGGGTGGGCGCTTCAAAAGTTCCGACAGCGAGTCGTCGGCGCAGCGCGTCGTCGACTAAGGTCGGGAACACCGACGAGCTCGAAACGAAAGGAGGATAAGCGGATCATGGCGAGCAGTCGAAGCTACGGTTAACGAACTCTCGACAGCAAATCCGAACTTATTTTCGTATTTCCGGAGACAAGGTGAAGGACTCGAGCTCCTCCGGCACCAAGCGCCAGAGAATTGTGGCTTCGACCTCAATCGAGCAGGGTCGTCAAAACTTTGCGACCCGAGCGTAGCTCATCCGCTCTCCGCTTAGCTAGCATAACGCAGCTTTCAGCTGTGAGAGCAACCGGGTTCGATCGAATCTAGCGAGAGTTTGAGCATATATTCAACTTCAAAGCAATCGAGTACCATTCTCGGATCGAGTCGCAGATCTCCTTGCCCTTCCAGAGGATCTTCGCGAGTCGAATTCGGGGTCGGTATAACGAGGGGAAGACGTGTCTGGTGACTTAGTCAAGAAAATATTATAGTTGTCAGTACATCGTCCTGTGGGCCTCTCGAAGACATAGCTGAAGGCCGAGATCTTCATACCGAAATCAATCACCGATATCCTCGCGCAACACTTCGAAATGACGGCAATCGAGAAAGATATCGAGTTCCGAAGCTCAAAGCTAATGAAAAAAATGCTGAAATGCTACAGCGAATGCATGAGCTATGAGAGCTCACAGCTCGACGGATAAGTATTTTCTTCCGATTCCGACCCACCTGCAAAGATCTAGAATTCTTTCAAGTCGGGAGGCACCGGATCCCGGACAAAGGGTGCAAAGAACCGTGCGCAGTCGATTCCGGGGTTGGAATGCATACACTGCACCGGAAAACCTCCAAATACATACACTACTAAGGTATGGATCTCGGCTTGTGGCCAGGCGCAAAAGCCTTTCCACGTCACTTGCTCCTCCGAGCAAACGATCAGCCGAGCATTGCAGGACTCGGAATCCCTGGTCTTGTAGGGTTTGAACTTGCTAGCGGGCACGAGAGGGTCGTAATCGGCTCCCGCGAAGGTTCGAACATTTTTTTTTCCACGATTCACGCGGTCGGAGAAAAAGTCCATCCCCCCGGCCCGCAGGAAGTTCTTACTTCGAGCCGATTAGGTTATGATCGGCTCTGAGGATCTTAAGGTTCACTTTCCGGCAAAGAGAGAACAAGGAATTCCCGACCCGGACTCACAATTATTTGATGTTCCCGCCCCTCCTTCATTCCCTGGAGCCGGAGCAATGAGCTCATGGATTCTAAATGTCTTGCGATGCGAAAGCCGTCAGGCTATGAATAAGCGATCTACAGAAATTGAGAAACTCACGCTGAGGAAAAATTTCTCGCCGACGTGAGCATGTTGAATCGCATCTCATATATTACGTTGTTCGAGTATACTTCAATCACAGATGAGTTTTTCTTCTTCACAGAAGATTTTACACAGATCTAAGAAGAGTTGAGCACTGTTTGGATCCAATCAGAGTACTTGGCAACTCGGGTATACGATCCTGGATAGCCTTTTTCAGCACAACGACGACCGAAGGACGTGACCCCGATGACTGTGTAGCGTCCTTTCTCGTTTAGAAGCATCAGCGGTCCCCCTGAATCACCCTGAAAATAAATCTGCAGTCAAGTCATCGCATTTCCCCACTTTTCCCTCTATTTCAGATAAGGTGACGTCCTCAGACACGATCCGCTCGAATCCAACTAAGTTAGATTCCGAGTCGGCGCCTCTTTCCGAGAAAATCCGCTGGACATCGTTCTGCTCCTCCATACTAGCCATCCGCGCAGATGTAAACTCTACACCCAGAAGCAAGGACGGAGCCCTGCTCCGGAATCTGGCAAACCGCGAACGGCCTGCCGACTCCAGACAAACATTCCGAGCCTTCGCGGAATCAGCGCGTCGAGGAACCGCACGTTGACCAAAAAGTGATTTCATCCCATTCGAGCTCAAAATGATGTCCCGGTGCTTAATGGCACCAAGGCCATGAGCCCTACGTGCCGCTCCCGCGATACAATCAAGCGTTATAATTAGGAGCATTGTCAGAACAAAATGAGAAATCGCTCAAATGTAATTGGAACACCGCAGACCGTCATGTGATGTAAGCGGGCTCGTCGGTTCAATCGGTTAGAAAGGAGGAAACTGGCGCTCATTCACGTCGGGATAGGGGAGGCGAACTGGTTTCTCTCCAAAGACGGACTGAAGTAAGCTACGAAGATTTTTTCTGCTAGAGGAGAGCCCCTGGAACCAATGCGTGTTTGTCGCGTCGGTCCTCACCCTGCACGTGTCTCGGTCGCCTTGCAGACTCCCGGCGCAAAGATAGTTGTCGTTGAAACGGATCACTGTCCTCTTGAAAGCCTCCTTACAGGTGTCCAAGGACTGAAGAGGCAGAGTGGTTTCTTGGAGAACCGAGCTTGCTGGTCCAGCTGTAATAGCGAACCAATATCATTAATTGGTGCGGCGCAATTCGTCGTCCTGCGGGTCGTGGACGGCACGCAGAGACCAATACCCCAGGGTTCGACCCTAAATTAGATAGTGTTTAGGCACCCATCTATTTTTTCCGAGCTTCCACAGCCCAAGGTCCCATTATATACTCCAAAGTCAACAAGTTTCGAGACCCGGCCAGCGATCGAAAAGCAATCGGAGGTCAACTCCGAAATCGAACTCTTCTTATGTCGATCGTGACATAGCTCGTCTCGGATCACCTACCGTAATACAACTCTCCCCAGCCAGCGACATTTGCGCTTCGTCCCTTGTATTCGCTGTCGTCCCCAGCGGTGTCCGGAACGCATATCGGAGCCACTCCCTGACCGTATGACACGGCTCGCCGTAAACTGAGATCGTTTTGGAACACGATTAGATTTCGCATCGTTTTCTCTTCAGCGCCATATCAAACGGTCGACTCGGGGTCCGACCCTGAGTTTGGCATCGAGTTGGAGTCTGGAGACAGCTTCCACATCATCGTGGAGCAGAACCAAGAGTTTCACCTCAAAATGGCGATGTCGTTGAAGTAGGTACGGTTATTGAAGTTCGGGTGGCTGTTCACTCGGTTGACGTCTATGTCGACGGGGTTCGCTCCATCGTCGGTAGCCAAGTAGTCGTGCTCACCGAGACGCACGGTGAATCGATTCGCTGGTAGTCTGCAAGAGAAACAAAATTGCCGAATCTTTTTCGCCTCTACCAATCATCGCGTCGGCCGTTGTTGGCCTCCAAAGTTCTGAAAACAGAGCTCTGGGAGCTGCGCCCTCAATAGGAGTCTTTTGTTTCAGGTCCCGTATGCGCGGACTCTCACTCGGCGTCGACGAGTGAGTCCGTTCCCGTTTCGTGGCGGTCAAACGTATGGAAAAATCCGGCTGCGTAAGAGCCATGGCTTGATCCTTATTTATGAACTCACACTTTTCCCATGAGGTTAACACAATGTGCCGCTGTGAGAACATGTCTCGGGCTTATCAGAGCACCTCCACACAGAGGAGCTTTGTATCCATTGCCGGAGACATCAACAAAGAGGAGCGCCTGTAAAAATGCAATGAAATCCATTTGAAAAAACATGGAGAGTGAGTCCGGACAAGAGTTCTCTTCGAGATAGATATCTCTACTCTACGGTGATAAGGCAAAAACTTTCATGTCAGGAGCGACCCTCTGACTCGCAGAGCAGCTCCGAGGTCCCCGCATCCGGGTTTCTTCCACCGACTCTGGGAATCCTAGTCCTCGGCGATCAGTCTTCGCCCAACATTCGCATGCGAACTCACCAGCCACGGCCAGGCTCCTACAGCGGCCTCCCTGCCGCCGACGATCCTTTTTGAGGTTGAATTTGTCAGTCCACAATCTGTAAATACGTAAAGACCTCAGAGATTCTGTACCGGCCTTTTTTAGAGAGCCGATCCAGCGCAACGACACGGGGAGAAAAACATCAACTTTCTAGCCCGGTGACCTTGACCTATCGACGTTCGAGGGTCTGTGGCGCTCGGCGGAAGTGTAGGATCAAACACGTTCGCTTCTGTGTCCGCCCGCCGACAAATGAATTCCGATATTCGCTCTGCCTCGAAAGCGAGAAAAAAATTCTGTTCCGCGTAATTCGTGAGACGGACCAAAGATTCGGCATTCCTCGAGGGCAGGACCGCTTCCTGCCTAAACCGCACACGAATAGTCCGCTCATTCGGCTCGATGGGACTCCCCTCTCGGGACATCACGTCGTTTGATACCATCTGATGCTTGCTATCGCTACGTTTTTCTATCATTCGCGAAATGCGACGCCTACAGGTCGAACAGTGGTCGCGACGAGCTGCACGGTGAGCATCGGAAAAAAACAGACAATGGGTACGATTCCGTCATTCAAGCGTGAAGCGTGCTAAATAGTCATTACATCATACACCATCAGCTTTCGGGTACCTAGATACGAACGAAATGAAAATCAGAAACGAAGTTCCTCGCTGGCGAGAGGCGGACTCTTTCAAGCATACTCAGGATCTACGATCGCGACTCTCCAGGAAGGAACTGAATACTCGGGAATAGAATAAGAATTAATGGGTACATTGACAAGTCAACGCGAAGTGGAACGGACTCTGATTCGAATTAATGATATTCCGGAAGCATCAATCCGATCGTAGACTCTCCACTAAAGAATCTATCAAGATGGAAATACTTTTTTCAACGTTATTTTCACGAGGCAGCCCTAAGCGAGATTGATTCAACTGTGCCGCGTCAAGGTGGAAGCCCGAGTCTCGAAGGGCCCAACTCCTTGAGAAACAACAAAGTTCACCGTAAAATTATTCTGTTACGTCGACCAAATTCAAAGAACGCATGCGGACGTTGCACTCACATCGGGAATTCAGGAGACGATCGCTTCCGCTTGGCCTATTCAAATTAAGGCCGCTACCGCCACCGCCGTTGAAGTTGCTTCCAGCGCCTTCATTCCGGGATGGAGGACGCAAGTTCGGCAAGCCGAATTGATTGGTATTTTGGACCGGAAGTTGACCCACATAGGTTGGTGGGCTCGTGGGTCGGGGCTGCACATATTCCGATGGAGGGTGTCCACCTGCGTATCCATTTTGGAACCGGTTGTTATTGGAGGGGATGTGGGCCGAGAGGTACTCGGGAAGACCCAGGAATGCGGGACTGTACGCGGGTTTGCGGAAGCCCGGCCTGAACGCATAAGCATCATTACCGTAGTTATTGAATCCGCCTCCCCCCCCGAAGCCGTTGTTGTTGAAACCGAACGGGGACGGTTGTTGGAAACCGAAGCCGGCATTGCTATACGCTGGCTGCTGATAGAAACTGCGCACAGGATTGTAGAAGAATGAGTTGGCGAACGGGTTTTGTTGGAAGAAATTCTGTTGGAAACCCGGTAGAAACGGTTGGAAAAGAGAGTTGCCGAAGCCGTAGGTATCGTGCGGACAGCATACGAGGGGGCGGCGATTCGAAAAACCACAGAGACTGCTCCGCGCAATGAACTCGTTCTCGAACGAGGCGCTGCACTCCGAGTAGGGAACGCATCGACCGACGCCGCCCTGGTAGGAGCGGCAGCCCTGCGACGCGCTGGATCTCACGGGCGTCAGCGAGCGGCTTTCGATCTCTTCGGGCCCTGTTGAGTTCGCGTCCAAAGTGAAATTCAAGGCGATCGATGTGAAATTGAGAGGTGCTCCGCTTGTGGCACTTCGCATCGTTGTTTTCGACGTCCCCGTCAATCCTGAAACCAGGGAACCGAATGAAAGGCAAAGGACCAGCATAAGGGATGAACTTGATCGAGACGACTCCTTTCGATCCCGATAAACAACCATATGTCTCTCAAAGGCTGGGCGCTTCATGAGCTGGGTGTTTGAACAGCGCCCGCAATTGCCGGCTACAAAGCGTTCTCAGAACCCTCATGTGATTCAATTCCTGGGTATTCCCCGCCTTTGTTTTCTCAGCCATCATTATATTTCTGGTCTTCCGCGAAGGATTGCTACTACATTGTATGTCGGACCGCGAATCCGAGACCGATCGGATACTTTCTCGAGCTCCCGCTAAAAGGCATCGGCAAAGCTCTTGGGAAAATCGATGGAGCCAGGCGGGTTCATGGTCGAAAAGGAGGAGCGAGAAATACGACATATGATGATCATTTCGCGAAATTCTCGGGCAATGTATCGCGGGAGAAGGTGCTTGTCCCCAGGAGCGGCGCCATGAGAGAATTTTCATCGATCCCGGAATCAGAGCCTCGCTTATCGAGTCGGAAACGACTCAAGGAAACTACCGGTGGACACATGTGGTCAGAGCTCAGAGCACGCGCAGGACCGATATCGTTGGCCTATTTCCCAAGATCGCCTCCGACTGTGATCCCATAGGTGCACTCATCTATACCCGAGAGCACCGGATAGCATCGCGGCGCTGAAACCTTTGAGTGCGGGACCCGCGAAGCCCCCGAGAATGGAAGTGCCCCTCGCGGAATGTCATTCTTATCAGCAGAACTCGATTTTCCTCTTCGGCATGGCTCGGATCTGGCGTTCTGAATCACTTACCTCCATCGTCACAGAGCGCAGACACAAGGACCGCAAAGATCACGATGCACTTTTCCATTTCGATTGAAGGCAGTCTGAGTACGCTCTGCCCTTTCGGAAAGAGACCCTTCCGAGGATTGGGACTTTTCAGATCGGAAGACGGCGATCACAGAAACACCGGTGGCCGCCACGGTCGAGAGGAAACTGACCGCTCTGAGAACTGACCCGAGAACGTCCGACTGACGTTTCTCCGATCTGTGGCTCACAGAGTTCCTCCTGAAAGAACCGAGGGTTGTCGCTGCGCCGTGACAGAGATAAGCAGCACTAGAAGTTCACATGCGTGAGTCCCGAAGTCCGGTCTTAGTACAGTTCACCTTCTCACTCACTCATTCACTCACTCAGCGGTGGGTCCGCCACTTGGTCAGTCTTCTTCCTGGCTTGTCGAACTTTCGCGGTTGGAACAGCGCTCTACTATCAACGACAGGACTTTCCGCTGCCGTTCATCAAGTGGGATATTTTCTGGGCGTGGAGGAGTATCGTTTTGCGGAACGCTGGAATTCGTTCAGTGTAACGCGAATAATAATGCGTAATGCAGCGTCGACCGCGGTACCGAGTTAGAATATAGAAGAAATTCGCCGCAGATAAGAGCTAGACCATGAGACCTCCTTTCTTCTGGAATACGATGACATGGACGACGTCGACGATTCTCTCTTCTTTCTTAGATCATGCTCTTTGTTGTGAGCACTCGTTGTATCGTCGAAGAATGACCCTTTCCGATCCTTCCACTCGATTCTCTCCGTGCAGCCGCGGTAGCGGCGACACCGCTCTTGTCACGACGCTTCTCCGACGTCCTTATGCAGCTGAGCTCTTCTTAATGACGATGACGACGCCGACGCTTATGACGTATGAATAAACGAAACTTTCGTATGTGACGTCGAGGTTCTGAGGATGAGGTAGGAACAACGACGACGTCGAGCCCCTTTCTCCATAGGGCTCCATAGGGCTCCATCTCAATCAACTCGGACTATGACGACGGGGAAACCGTCTTCTCGATGCCCCTCATCCTCGGAAAGTTCTTGTTCAATTCTGATGTTCCAGATCGCGAAAAGTTCAGACCCATTTGCATATTTATTCGTTTTCCCTAGACCGAGACGAGGCAGAGACGGGGAGCTTGCTATTGGTCTTTTCAGCTTTTTCCTGCTTGAGGACATTTTCCACGCGCGGCAGATATTGTGAGACCTCAGCCACATCAGCACCTCCACGAGGCTCCCGAAATAATTGTCCGCTCATGGTGTCTTCCCGATTCTTTCTTCGCCCGGTTTCGTCAGGTCTTCTCAGAATTTTCCTTCGAAGTCAGCCTCATAAGAACGTAGCAGATGCGTGAAAATGTCACGCAATCGTTTCGTACTCCGGAATTCTGGTAACAGCTGGATCTCGTATACGGAACAATCAGAAAGTAATAGTCGAGGAGGCATCGACCAAACCAGTGTTGGATGGGTGCTTTCCTCGATCGCGTTCGCGCTTTCGCGATTCCTTTGTCGGGGCTCCGGAGCCGATTCTAGAGACTGTCGAGCGCGACTTCAGGCTGGATGGAATCGATTGAGGTTCTCCTCGGGCATGAGATAGGCGTATCGCGCGAAGTGATCCTAGGGGCGGATTCAGAATGACCTGATGTAGAGCACGAGCCTCCAAGCTCCGTACTGGTCATTCGCAATTGCGAGTCGGGATTGAAGGGTTAATGAGATCTACGATCCGTTCATGAGGTGAATTCTCTGCTTGTATCGAGTGCTTGACTGGGATTTTCGGTCTCCAGTCTTGAAATACCCCGTAATTCTCCCATGTCATACACCTTGGCAGTTGAGGTTGAGGGGCAGTCATCAAAGACGAAGAGCTGGTATTGTCGGCGGAATATTCCCATCGCAGACTTGTGGAAGCTTTCCGCTGAACTTACTCTCGGTCGCCGTACTTCTCGCTACTCGGAAAAGATTCCTATATTCGGTATTCTCCGTGTGAGTCATTCCCTCCTCTCCGCTTGAATTTGCTTCCCGCGAGAAATGAGCTCCTCCATGAGATCACCTGCCTTCCTCGATGGGCTCACACTCACCAACCCCGGCCTCGGACAATACTCCGAATGGAGACTACCCAACCTAGTCCAGGGAGCCTTCCTGGATCTTGTCAATGGAAAGGCTCGCGAGTTCGTCAGCAGTCCGAAGCCGAGGCGATGTTCTGCGAAGTCTCTGGAGAGTCGGAATCTCGGAGCTCTTTTCGAAGATAGCGGAAACGAGAGTGAACGAAAGAGTTTCTGGAAAGCTCCCTCTGGGAAGCATCGTCCCCGAAGTACCGTAAGAGCGGCGTCGCAGTTACCGAATTTTTTTCTGTCAGGAAGGGTCATCGGACATTTCGCGTGGGGCACCACGAGAAAAACTGAACGCATGACGTCACATTGTCTCACATGCTCCGCGTAGCATGGTAGCACCATGTTTTCACCAAGATGTCGCGACGAGTTTTTCTCGAAGCCGACCCTATCTCGGACTAAGGCGGAATATGCGGGTGTCATCCCGCGATTCCAAGCGATTCCATTTGAAGCTGAAGGGTAGAATCAAGCGAGTTTCGATACTTCATTGAGCGTTCATGCGGATAACTCTTCTTTCTTCCGGCCCCATCTCTGATTTCCTGTTCTGGTCTGAGACTTATTAGACCGGACGATGCTGGCTGCACGGGTCAGCTGTGAACCCCACGTACCGCGTTTCATCCCTCACTGCTCTCCGGACGGAATAACTCCATTTGGAATGTCCGGGAAGATTGCACAGCTTGTATCGTAGATTACCTCACTCGGAACTATATCTTTCCGCATCCTCAGATCATCGAAGCCAAGACGAATTCTTCGACCAGTTGACGAAGGTATCTCATTATTTCTGGAGGAGGCCCCGCTGTGACGACAGAGGTGTTTTCCCGCGCACCTCTTGATTGGCCCTCGACATCAAATGGAGAAGCTCTCCTCCGGACCCCAGTGGCTATTATGATCACGCGCTCTTCTGAAATTTCGAGCTATTTTTCGCTGGGCCAGTACGCATTTTCGGGCCCAAAAGAGGATTTTGAGCAGGAAAATTTCAAGCAGGTTAAGTGCTTTGGGGTCTGGATGCCTAAGGGGCTCTCGATGGGATTTTGCCCGGATCTTTGCAGCTGTTCCAAGCGCCTTGTAGAGGCGCTACACGGATAAACGGAGAATCGAGCAATGATCTCCTCATCTCTCGGTACCTCAATACTTCTATTTGCATGATTTGCAGATTGCCCACGCTCTACTTCTTCGCTGAGGACGAGCTCTCGCGAGACGGAGAATCGTCACCAACCTCAGCCCCCCCCTATTTTGAGGCGCCCTGAACTCCATTCGGAAGAACGTAGATGGTCCCAGTTCAGCCGATTCCGGGACGAATGGGCTGCCTCGTCTCTCGATTTGAAGGATTTCAGTGAGTATTCATCGTGGAGAAGATATACCAGCACGAGTTCAGACTGATGACCAAGCAAATGTCTAGAGTCCGATTATAAGGATCCTGATGTCTGGGAGAAAAATGCTTCCGAATTTACTGGAAACTCCGAGTATATTTCAGCGCGGTCCGGTGCCTCGGCATAGCTATGATTCTAATTCGCGACTTCGTCTCAGTTGAGCGGAATTGAGGCTCAGTCGGAGGAACCCCAAGCTCCTGCCTCCACGTTCGTTGCTGGAAGAGATGTAGGAAGCGATCCTGAGACATTGCTGGAATTGAGCGAGTCCCACGAGTGTCCAGCGAAGATGTTTATTGGAGACAGGATGACTGGAGACATCGAGGCACTTCCATTGGTCCCATCGGTCATACGCGACTGTTCATCTTTTGAATGCCCCGTTCTTCGCAGCTCGATCAATGAACATCTTAAATACATCTTCAGGTAGACTAGCGAACGATTTCGTGAGAACGACGGCCGTTGTGTGATTCATGGCGAACCTTCAGGAGAGAGTATAGCAATAGTAAACGTGAGCCTGATTCGAAAGTGGAGAGCTCATCACCATCATCAGTGACTGAGATCTTTCTCTCGGACGCACCCATTGACGCAGACGGCAAAATATTATCTCGTAGCGAGACTGGATTACCTGAAGCAAAAGTCTTCCAGATCTTCGGCCTTATACCGCACGGCGGCCATGTAGAAACTCGCGCAGTTGTCAATCGATATCCGTTTTTTAATAGGCGCTGACATCGAGCCTGGAAGGGGACATAGGCGCAATGAGATTTTCTTCTCCTTCCAACCGAGGGCTCGATTCTCGGTACGGAATATCAGCTGTGACTACTCGTGACGACAAACGTGGCACTCATAACTCGATGATGATTCCGATTGCGACGTCTCCTCTCGTGTAAGAAGAAAATCCTACCCTGAGATTGGTTTCACAGCAGGAATTAGCCAGATCAAGGAGCCCTATAGCTTCAGTCGGCGCTAGATCGACGTCACCAGTGTACAGGTATTGAAGGAACGCTCTGTAGACAGGGTAGCTGAACTGTGTCACTTCGATAGTATCGCTGTCGTTTTCTATCCAAGGCCCCTGCAGGCGAACACTGATGTCACTCATGAGTCGGAAACATCGCTAGGTACGAAAGTTTCTCCCCGGATTGAGATAAGGATTTCAATTGACTCCTCTCACTTGGAACATGTTTCGGAAGTACTCGCATTGGAATTTCAGCACCGTTTTGTGCACGTGTATTTTCTTGCCCTCTACGAGGAATTTCAAATCGGAATGAGCGGGATTATCGAAGTGCTCGGCCATAGCCAAGGCTAACTTGTTCTCCCATCTGAAGAAATCAATGAATTCACATTCTCGCCGTCTCGACACAAGGGTACGGATTATCACCCTGTTTCTCCTGCTGTGGTGCAAGTATTCACCGGTCGTCGGGACACAGGGAGAAGTCCGTCGTCCATTTAGGAAGCTTTTCGAGGGACTTACACTGATCTCACTATCATTGGGACGGGCGTCACGGGCACCGACGAAAAAGCTACAAAAACGTCATGAACGGAGTCGAATGGAGTTTCGGTCGGAACGGTCACGTGCTGGCCCCTACATAAGCCCCACATCAGAACCTGGAAAATTAGGGGGTTGCTCAGAGAGTAATGTATCGCGGCTCGCTCGATCCACCGATCCGGTCATCTGGAATCGAGTTGACCCATTCGGACAGCAGACCGTCCGAGCTCTCATCATCTCCAGGAGAATCAAGAGATCAGGAACTGACTTTTGAGGTTTCTGTCATGGCGGCTGAGGTCTGATTGTACTGTGTGGCAGCTACCTCGTTGATCCGCCCATGAATCGTTTTCATGAGAACGGGTATAGACTGTTTGGAAGAATAAGAAATGGGATGAAGGCGTGGTCCATCAGAAGTGAAAAAATTCGTGACATGATTGATAAAGACATTGAAAACTATGTCATGTTTTTAACATTGCCTGATTTGTCTTGTTTTCAGTGCCGAGCTGACCCAAAGCGTTCGCTCCCCACACGTACACCAGGCCTTCATCGGTCAGTGCGAGAGTGTGCGAAAACCCACACGCGACCTGTAGTAGAGTGGAAAATGTGATGAAATCAAATGTAAGTTAGCCTCCCTCGGCGGAATGATAAAGACCGGCTGAGAGGTCGATCACCTTTTTGATGAAGACATCCTTCAATTGCTCGATTTTCACAGGAAAGGGTTGATTTGTCAACGATCCTAGGCCGAGTTGCCCGTTGCCTGGATTCGAGGCGAGCGACAAATTTATCGATAGTCCATGATGAATAGCCGTGGATCCTAGCGGAGTTTGTTGTCATCTGAAGCTCCATAAACGTACCGTTCGAGCCCCAAACGTAGACTTCTCCGGTGTCAAAAACAGCCGTAGTGAAATTGTGTCCACACGAGATTCCGGTGCATTTCATTTCCGCGATGGCGCCGCCAACCTGATTGTTCGAATGGATGCTCACGGATTCGGCCCTCGTGAAAAGAACTCGATCCGCTTATTCATTCCCGCTTTTTGTACCGTAGAGTTTGAAGTCTGACCTTGCGCGGTGATTGATGATTTACCGAGGCGGAGAGCCCCAGTTGCCCGCAATTATTTTGTCCCCACGTATATACCTGCGTAAGAGAGGTCTATGTAACGAAGCAGAAAAAAAGACGCTGACTAGTTACTTGCAGCTTCATCCACGTAACATATCTCCGGATACGAGGATTCATAATGGAAAAGAAACGGCTGGAGACTCACTCCTCCCGAAACCGTACGAATCACAGAATGGTAACCGCCACAAGCGATCTGAGCGACGGGCTGCCGGTCAAAAACGAGCACGGGTGAATTGGCCTGTCGGTAGAGAAGATGTGTTATCAAGTTAAGCTCCAAAAAGTCTCTCAATCCCTCTCGACCAGAAGGTGGACTCACCTGCGAATTCTGATCATTTCCGACCTGAGAGTAGCCATTGTGACCCCAACCGTACACTTCACCTCTGGCGGTCAAAGCGAGAACGTGAGGTCCGGTGCCGCAGGCGAAGGACTGGACACCTTTTTTCGAAAGACCTTCGACCTTAAATGGAAGGATTCTCGATTGGGAGCACTCTCGTAAGCCGTGGGTCCCTCGAGAAGGACAGCGCATCGTACAGCGACCTCACACATCCCTACCTTGGTCGGGCTCAGACATGACCTTGTGTCGCCGATTCCTAGACACCCCGCCGCATTACTCCCCATCGCCCAGACCTGGAGCATAGGAGAAAACGAAAATTCCATCGGATCTCGATCATTCGAATGGATAAAAGACATACGCGTTCGATGAACCCCAAACGATAGCCTCTCATGCCCGTGAGCATGAAAAATATGATCTACCCTCCCTACCTCATCTTCCTCAGTGACCAATAATGCCTCAGTGGCAGACGAACTGAACACGCAGCATAGGCGGACTTTTCTGAGGAATTCCGGTTTGACCAGCGAGAAGATCAGCCACTTTTGCGGATCACCGACGATGCCTCCACTCGAGGTCGCCAGCGTTCCCCTGGAAGGTTGCGAATTTCCACCGTGCCGGAATATTTCCAGTTAAGCTTCGTGAAACCACCGTGAGAATTCAGGTCCATGGGGCATGTCATCGGGAATCCCGTGCAGTCAGGAGATTGGTACTAATGACCTACCCAAAAGGTAGACAAGTCTCGTGTTCTCTCTCCATTCTTGGTTGTTCGCTCGTTTTTCCGGAGGAATGCCCGCAGAATCGGTTCTGGAAATCGATTGAGTTCAACTTATATGCAGACGCCCCCCGGGGAGCGCAATCCGACGGGTGATTAGCTAATTCCGGATCATATTATCTATCACGAGCCGCGCGCTCACGGAGGATCCACGATCTATTCTAGTACTCTTCTGTCGAATCTGATCGGAATCAGTCAAGCTTCTTCGGGGAAGATTGACTGGATACCGTTAAAGAATAATGCTCCACTGATGATGTCCCGTGGAACTCGTCGTCGGGATCAGAAAGTTTTATGGCGCACCGAAGGTCCATAGAGTTTGTTTCTTCTCGTACCGTGGTGGGAGTCGACGGACCCTCGGCCGCCTGGGCGACTTTGCTTTTGGTTCCTTGTATGTTGTCATAATTTCTGTCAGGTGGGCGCTAGCTCGGAACACAGGCCCCCAGTCCCCGGAAATCGACATGGGCGTTCAAAAGTCTCGAAGAGCTAGAGCCCAGATCGACAGGGATCACGGCCAAGGAGGGAAACGCTGTTAGAAGAGGAGGAGGAGCTTCTCGCTCGAATCAGAAGAGGTAGCGCGCCAAGACACGAACGCCCTCTCCCTCGATCTCTGTTTGGCAGCGTAGATGGCTGGTGGGATTGAAATAAGAGATACGCAGTTTGACATGTCTCCTCATCGACACCTGGGCGATTATCGTGAACGCCGTGTCAGCCTGCAACCTGCTCGCATACGGCTCATACCTGCTTGAGTTTATTTGCGGAATGAAAGCCGAGTGTCTGAGACGAGCAGATTCAGCAATCGTCTATCGTCCCTCCCCGAGTGAGAACCTTCGTCCGGAATCCTAAAATCTTTGTCGATAATAAGGTTGAAGAAGGTCGGGGGGGGGGGCGACAAGCACAATTTGAGTCATCTACCGCTTCCGTCGCTCCGGGATCCCTCACCAAAAAAGTGACATAAGTCAGGTGAGAGCGGTAAACACACAACACCATACTGGAGCCCACACACTCGCCTCTTCGAGCGACGTGTGTGAGTCTCATTTCGAATGGAGCCTCGCGCGGGCTGCATCATCCGAGGTCTCTGAGTGAGTTCCTTTTCAGAGCTGCCGACTTATGCTGAAAATTCATGGTTTCCTTGCAATTTCAGTTTTCGGAGAGAGTCTACGCATACTGGAGGGTTGAGTTATGCATATAAGTTGTCGAGCCCCGCCTCAGAGGGGCATGGATAAACTCCTTCGAGTGTCCTTGCCGGCATGGAAATTCCGCAAAGTCAGGGAGGCTACTCCTTGGAGCATCAAGAAGAGTGGGGGGCAAGCTGAAAAAGTGAGGATCGACTGCAATCTCTAGCAGAGATGTTTACCGAAGTCTCTAAAGCACCGACGTGCCCGTGCTCGATCAAAACGGGAATCGGCGATCGATTTCACCGATAGTGCCGGCATGACTCGACTGGCTGGGATGGCTCAGCCGGGAAAAACGACGGATGAAAGACCTTCCCCGGGTAGCGGTTGCTGCAAGACTCCCTTGTGGCCCCCTTCCGGGGATATACTAGGGTCAACAGTTTTTTAGGTCAGCCTACACGATGATTGTGAGTCGAACATGGATCGCCAGATATTCATCGACACAGGAGTGAAAACGAGAACTTTGGGGGGAAGAATATATTTCTCGTCGAGAATTCAGCTGTGGGCTTCGAGCCGTACAAGACCTCGAGGGCTTGACGCTTGAATTATTTGAATCCTATTGGCTCGAGTCCCCCGGTTTCTTGGTGATCGGCTTCGCCAGCTGCTGGAGTTGGTATCGTTTGCGTTCCTTGCGGAGTTCGTGAATCATCTCCTGGCCACAGATGAGACGACGGATATATGATCGACTCATGATAATTATAATTATCAATCACTGTGGGAGGCATCATGTTGTCAGTATCTATTCCTGGAGAGGGAGAAATCCTACCTTGCCCTGCTTGTAGAACCGTTCGACGCGATCTTCGAAGACGTTGATCTCCTCGATTGTCGGCGGCTCTGAGCTGCTGTTCAGGAAATCGCGACCCAGGATCCACAGAAAGGGATGCATGGCGATACGAGTCGTTGATTCGGTGGTTTGTTCAGTAGTGGACACGGTGGTCATTCTATCTGTCGTGGTTTCGATATCGCTCTCGGGCGGGGTTCCGACGAACGCTTGCAGGTACGGTGCAAAGCGACTGCCGTGGAGTAAACCTGTTGATCGACAAGGAAGACCTCACCTTCGAACTCGGTGGCATCGCCGGACTTCGCAGATGGGGTGCAACGAAATTGAGCGGATGCGAGAGCTCTCTGAGAGAATATTCTCGCCAAACCGAGAGACACTAACCTTTCGGTAACACTCGGTAGAGAGCGGTCAGCACTTGCTTCTGAATCTGTTCCTGGTCTGGCAGGCCGGAAGTGAGTCCCGCCGTCGCCGCGAGAATCAAGATGGAAATGGAGATGTTTCGATTCTTCATCTCGGGGGAAAAATCAAATCCTGGAATTCTCGACGGTAGAGTACCCGCGAAGAGTGGAAAGGCACAGCAGGTTCCGACACCGCGCGAAGACCTGAATGGAATGACTCCTGGCTCGCTCGAGCCCCCGAATGCGGAGGCCTTCTTGACAAAATCCGAATGAAGAAGAGGTAGAGGAGAGTATCGATTTGGGTCACTGACCAGCGGAGGCGCCCCATGAGGAGGGGCTCATTTCTCCCTCGGTTCGCAGAAAAGCTTCAAATCATTTTCTTATTCCGACTTGTGGAGCAGTATCAATGGCTCTGCGCAGCTGTCTTCACTCGAATTCTGTGGATTCTCGGAACATGGCATCCGGAGTTCCTCGGTTTCCACCCACGGAAGGATATCCAAGTTCGAGGCAAAGACGCTGTGGGTCGTGTTTCTTCCTGCAAGTTCCATCTCGTGAGCTCTTTTTTCACGAAGATATTGATCGGTCCCGCCGTTTTGGCGGTACTTGTCGAGATCCAAAGTTTCCCCGCAATATCGAGGATCACATCGCATGGACAGTGCCCGGGAGAGTCCCGCGGTCCGTGACAGCATCATGTGATCGATGGGTGCCTGCTCTGTGGGGCCGGGTTGGTCCATGATCGTTGCTTTACTCCCCAATGCAGTCGAGATACCTTCCGACCAAGGATACGAGCATTATTATTAGTAGATTAGTAGCGTTATTAAATATTATTTAGATTTTGCGAGAGAGATCGAGAGATGTCCGTTGCCCGTTTCCCGAAAACTTTGAGGGAGTTTTCCGCCATCGCTGTGTGAGCAGCCTGAAATCGAAGCTTGCATGATGCCTCGAGCGAGAATAAATGAGCCATCACAGTTGCAAAGCTTCTAACTCGAAGTCTCCGATTCCCCGACCCATTCCGAATGAAGTGTCGCTCAAGCGAGAGCGGCATCACGAGTGCGACTCGGACCTAGGAAGACTCCCTTTCCTGATAAGATCCCAAGTTTAAGCGGGATTTCTCTAGAGACGGAATCTCAACATCCTTAACAGAATTGAAATGTCCCCTCCCCTTCGCTTGAGACTAGCAGTGCCCCCGGTCACTTCGCTCCATTCGAAAGTTCGCGCCTTTCCCTTTCTCTCGGATGGCGGCGGCTGAGCCGGCCGCCATTTTGACCACGAGTTGTCTTTTCGGTTCCATCTAGCCTCGTGTGAAGGCTTTCCGGAATCGGCAGGGGAAATGGTGAGTTGAGGAAGGCGATTTTCACTACATGCCGGTATGAGAGATCGAACTTCAGGCTGGTCCCACGGGGGAACTAGTCTCGGTCGGGGGAAATGTGGGATTAGCGGAAAATTGTGAAAGGATCTACCATGGTCCTCGCGGCGAAGTCGCATCTTCGTCTGGACAAGGTGTTTCGGCTGGAGAAGTGAGGCGGCCTTTTATGCGAGTTTCGTGAGTCGCTGAATCTGTTCCCTGTTGCAGGCGTCCCACAAGACGTTCAAGATAAAGCAGAAGCTGGCCAAGGCGGCGAAGCAGAACAGACCCCTTCCTCAATGGATTCGCATGAGGACAGGAAACACGATTCGGTGAGTTATGCCCATGCAATGTCGTGGAGGTCCTCCTGACAGGGGCTCAAATCTCGAGTTGGCAGTATGGAGGGAGTCTCGGCGCTGTCCCGCTTTTTTTCACGACAGAACGGGTTCCCGAGTGGGGATGTTATCGCGAGGTCTCAATAGTGTACCTCGGGCGATGTTCTTGTCGACCTGGGGAAGGATAGTGAACCGAGCTTTCAACGTGGACCATGGAGTCGATTCGAATGACGCGGACTGTTCCCTTCTGATTCCAGATACAACATGAAGAGGCGTCACTGGCGCAGAACTAAGCTCAAGCTGTAAGCTGAACGACCGGCCCACAACATCGCGAGGAACGTCTCCGTTTGTCTCGATGCTTGGATAATAAACGGAACTCCAGCCCGTTCATTTTGGTTGCCGAAAAAAACGCCCAGTGATTTCATTGTAGTTCCATCCAAAGGCTGACTTATGCCGAATATCGAAGTCGCTTGTAAACACATGTATGTGCATGCGGAGAATCCGATAGGTTGAGCCTTCTCTCGGCGGATATGGTACTCCGGGTGTCCTGTGGAGGAGATGCTGGAACCCCCGAGAGTGAATTCATCCTCCCGATCGAGGAAGCCGAATTTCCATCATGCGTGATCTCCGGGACAATGGGTGCCTCAGCAGAGTCATCAGTAATTTCTGGATGTTCCAGACCGTCTTGGGAAGTCGTAAATCTCGCGATGGGCGCTGCTGTCGTAGCTCGAATAAGTGGTCTTCTCCCGTCTCTCAACATCGAGCCCTATGTGCGCTCCGCGACCTGACACCCTTAGTAGATAGGAAGGGCGTACTTGCTCGCTGAACGGCGAAAGAGCGAAGCAGACTCGCATAGAAGAGGAGCTCCAAGCTTGTGAGGATCTATCGTCGCCATCCGCAATGGCTGATCTTCGCCGGGGGAATATGAAAGACTCTTTACCGATTCTTATATCTCACACTGGAATTTTATTCTTTTTTCTACAATTAAAAAGGGAAACCTCGGGAGCCCTAACCCGACCGGAATGCAGACGAAGCGAGCGGGATCATCGAGCAGGAGATCCGCGAGCATTGTGGTTTTCAGCCAGAGCGAGGTCGAACCCTTGGCGAATCATTCTCCGTCGTCGTTTCCCGTGAGACGAGTTCCTCCGAATCGGGCACGAATCCCTAGGCCATATCATCGCTCGTCACGGACTCTCGTGAGGAACTTAATTCGAGAAGTCTCCTCCGTCTCCGCCAAACTGGAAGATACGCGAATCTTAGGGAAGGCATTTCCCGACTTGGCGACCCAGAAGACGCTAACTCAATATGTAGAGGAAATAACTTCGATCGGAGGACACCTGGAGACGAATCTCACATTTGTTCAGACTGAAGCTTCAGGGTTTCGAAGGTGGATCCTCCTGTAGGTTTCAGCACCGGGGGGGCCAACCCCTCGATGGAGGCGTTTCTTTCCAAGAAAGCCTTCGTTTCGTGCAGGCATTCTGGAATTCATGAGGAGCCAATGAGAGAAAGAGAGAGATACCGGGCGGACACCCGAAAGGATCCCTTGATCGAGGGGAGATTTCGCGCATTGGAGTCCCCGTGAGGCTACGAGAATCGGCGATTCACCCCACCTTCAACCTGAGCGTTGTCACAAGACTGTAGACGATGAAGTCTCTTCACAAGATCCCTGTAACGAAGCCCGATAGCTCTTGGATTCGGAAACAGAGTGTTTTAGCGGAAATGGGAAAGGAAGAGATGCTAACAGATCTCGTCTTACATGGTGAGCAGCAACTCCCCGCAACTTCCCGAGAAGAAGAACGGGTTTATTCTGTTACAGAGACGGCACCTCCCTGACTCTAAAATTGAATATCGGGATATCGATATTCGACACGTTGATCAGACTGAGCCCCGCCGCTTGTCACTATTTGGCAGCGCTTTAGGACTCGGAGAATCGGAAGTCGAGCTATCGATCCTGGGACCGTCACGATCAATAGGAGAAAAGCTTCGTTTCTGAGCGCCGATCGGTTGAGAGTTCGCATCAGCTGGCGGTCCCAAGACCGCCAACAGTGTGTCTCAAGCGTTCAAATTTGAAATATGGCGCCAAAAGCTCCGCGCTCTCGACAATGGCAATGAACATGTTCGCAATGGCTTGGATCTTGCTGAAAAAGATTCGGCTTGGAGGCTCGTCGTGATCGTTCGAGGGCGAACGCTCGAGTATGCCATCAAGCGGAAGGGCTCAAGCCCGTAGCTTGGCTAAATGCCAATCATGATGATTGCAGTAGCTTTCCGTTTCTCTAACGGGATTAGACTGCCGCGAGGGGAACGCCGGCCTCCCCAAAAATTTTCCCGAAATTCCGGATGGTGGAACTCAAGGTCACACTTGGATGCTGCTCTCATCATTCACGGGATATTCACGAGGGATAGCCGGATATTCTCATTCATTCAATTAATTCACATACCCAGAGAAGGAAGAGCAGATGCCATGGAAAGTCTTGTTTATTCATTACAATACTATAAATTATACCCTCCATCATTGAACACTTTTCTTTCAGGTATTTAGAAGATTTTTACACTGTTTCCCCCGAAAACCTATTTGTATTTTCCACGACAGTTCGCTCTCGCGACGAGGCTTTCATAATTATCTGCATTCGGTGATTACAATAGCCAGCGTATCGCCATTCTCGATTAGTCGTTTTTTTCTGGAATTTATACGCAAATTTTCAGGTTCAGATGGATCCGGTGACGGAGAAGTCGCCTAGATCCACTTTCAAGTGTCCTTGCATCGGTCATGTGGAGTCGCACACTTAATGATTCTCTCGAGTCAAGTCATCAGGGTCTCAGAAATAGAATTCCGGCGAATTCGGAACGCCGAAAGAGACGAGCGTCACAGCGAGATCGGAGCGCTGGATATTTCAGCCCTAGGGATCCGTTTTCCCTCCGAAAGCGGGCCGAGTCATGGAAGCCGTATCGAAGGAGGGTATCATCTCGTCCTGCGCTATGGATACCGATATCGCTCACGAACTCATTCACAAGAGTGGAAAAAAATGTTCAGCGACACGCGTGGCCGTCCACTCCCTGCTTTCGCGAGAAAATCTCCCTGCCGATTCGTTTCAACAGGCAAGGACCCAATGGAATCATTCTTCTTGTGTCTTCATCAGAATCTCCGTCGAAGTAATTTTTTCTGTCCTATTTAGATGACACAGATGCGGCCGCTGTATGGACCGCTTGTCCGGTGCTCTCCTTCTGACATAGGTGGCAACTCCAGGAGCCTTCCGGCGGTTCCTTGAGAGGGGGCGACAAACAATACATGTGGTATCCGCGGTCACAATCGTCGCAGAAGAGCATTTGGTCATCGTTTTCACTCGTCCCGCATAAAGTACAAGTTTTGCACTCTATGCATTGCCACCTGATGGGGAATGAACATTAAAACATTAGTTCATCACTTCGACGGGGACGATCATCGAGTTTCGCATTCGACTCGGGGCTGGGACATTCCGGAAACCGGGATGTTCCAGACCCCGTGATAAGACGACCGATCATAATTCTCAGTCCTCGTCTCACCTGTACTTCTTCACGTTGTTCGTCATAACATCGGTGAACTGCAGGCACGTCGGATGTCCCGAACGTCCGCAGTCGGCACAGGTCACCATCTCTTCGGGTTGCTTGGTTTTCTTGTTTTCCGATTCGGTTCCGAGACAGAAATCGCAATACAATGGTTGTCGTTCCGCTGCTGCAGGACCATCAGAAGTCTCGGGGGTACCCTCGGTCGATTTATCTTTGTCTGCCGGAGACTTGAGGAAAGACAGGAAGTTGTCTTGGAACTTTCGCAAGCCCGCCAGAGGCGAAGCCTCGCTCCCTTGACGAGAGTCTTCCCGCGGTGGAGCCGGAGAGGTAGATCGCGCGCCCGGTGAAGGCGTGTCCTGACGAGATCCATGCGTGTGTGTATAATGGTACGATAGTCCAGGACGGGTCTTGTACCTAGCCCCGCATATGTCACACACGAAAGGTTTATCGTCGTCTCGGCCTGACATAGACGGGTCTTTGTCTTTGTCGGCGGCTCCCCGTCCACTTCGTCTCCCTTTCCTCGCTCCCGTCGCTCGCGGTGCTTTCGCGGTTTTCCCCTTCCGACGATCCTTCTTAGGTCCATAACTGTCGTCACGATCATCATCGTAATCCGATTCCGGGTCCTCCCAAACGTCCGAGTTCAAGAGATATGCTGGAATCGTCCCATTATAGTTAGGAAATTATTCATTGAACTCTTCCTCCTTATTCCTTGTCGCAATTCAATCTTCTTGGTACAGTATATGTGTGCACTCTCGTCGGGGGTACCTTCTTCCATGAACTCCTGCTCGCGGAGCCAAGACTGGTTACTCTCGTCATTCTTCAGAGCAGCATCTCTCGACGTCTCGTCCTCATCAGGATTAGGGCCCCCTCGTACACCGGTGTTTTCAACCAGCGAGATAGCAGTTTCACCTTCGATGTTTTCCCCTTTCTCTTTCGCGGCTAG
Organism: Galendromus occidentalis; assembly: GCF_000255335.2. Taxonomy (NCBI): domain Eukaryota; kingdom Metazoa; phylum Arthropoda; class Arachnida; order Mesostigmata; family Phytoseiidae; genus Galendromus; species Galendromus occidentalis. The sequence continues at coordinate 751,851 of NW_003805488.1, read as the reverse complement.
CGCTTTCGAAAGTCTGCGAAAGGATCTACCAAAGTGACACACACGCAAAACAATGTTAAGTTCTGAACTCGAAAGGGATGAGGGATCGCGACAGGGGACAATGGGACCAATTTCGTAACCCCGAGGATTGGTTCGTCAGAGTAATAAGTCAATTCAAGCTTCTCGCTCACCTGTCATTCATGAGGTATTGTCGTTTCTTCTTGTACCACGCTGTAGCGGGATATGAGACCAATTGACCGTCTCTCCGTGGTGGCAGTCGCTCCATGCGTGAATAGCTCAGATGACTGTGGGTCTGGGCCAGATTTGTTTGTTGATCTGAGAAGCGACAGTCGTCGATAAGCTCGATTTATCGGAATCAATTAATCGATCGTGAATCCCCCGCGTGCCTCGCTCGATGCGCTATCAATGTCATGGGAGGAATTTCCCGATATCCTAGCACAGATTTCAAGAAGGAACAAACCCAGGAAGGGAAGACGTATTTTCCGCTCGATGGCTATCCGGGTGTTGACGTTCGCGGTCGACTCAATCATCTCCTTGTAGGATGGATCAGAGAGAGATTCTTTGAGCTTTGTCAAGAGCTTCGGAGTGATCTTCAACGGTTCGCAGGCGTCCAGCGGGCCGGGACGGCCGCGTGAGCTCACCGGGGCCATTCTGGGGGGAGGAACTCAGCTCATTCTCTCCTGCTTGATTCTGGCAATGACTTTAGAGTTTCGCGTCCCCCCTCCAATCGCTCGATACAACGGACGATTGGAAGAGGCAACTATTCTCCTACCCGATAGCGACAATGGCAATAAACAGATAGGAGCTCACGAGTCACGAGTCACGAAATCGCGATTCGATCTCATGGATGGGAGAGCCGAATAACTAGCTATTAGATTGGGAGTGAGGCAACGCTGCTGCGAGCTCATGTCAAAATTTCGGTCACCAGCACTCACAGCAGCTAGCAATCTAATGCAACCCTCTTCCTCGCACGGGGTGACTCAGAAAAATCGATCGTAGTTCAGGGATTGGGGAAGATCACCGACTAACCAGAAAGCTTGGAGTTCCTTTTTTCCTATGAAGAAATCTCCTCCTCGACCCGCTTCCCCAGACACCGCAGGTTCTGGAGCGGCGACTGTGAGAACATCAACAAAACCAGCGACAAAACAACAACAAACGAGTGCGTACCACAAGGTACCACAGCTGTTGTCAGCTAGCGTTGTTTAGAATGAGTTTTTCAACGATTGTTCAGCTCCGCACGAAACAGGTCTGCGACTCTGGATCGATTCTGAACCATCTGATGTCGTGGAAGCCGTCACCCTCCTCGTAGAGTTGTACCTGAGGAGTATGCCCCGATCCCCGACGACTCCCTCTATTCTCTATGGATTCAAGTCTCGTACCACAGGGTAGCATTGTGGTGCTCTCTGTTTTCCGCGCGGGCGGCGCGGACCCGAGCTCGACCTCGATAAGCGTATGATGAGCGTTCCGTGATCAAGTTCGACTTTTTTCCGGAACTGGAAGTTTGATGAGAGATTCACTTTTGCCCCTCGCCCGGATATGTTGTCCTCTATTCCTTGGGCATTGTTGTTGCGGAGACACAGTAGCTTCCTACTTAGAGAGTGGAACTTATCCTGACAGATAGCGGCGTCCACAGTCGGGTCCTTGCATGGGGCATTCCATTCCGGGCAGTTTCCTTAGTGACCAAGGAACAAATTCCACGGCGGGATCGACTGACTCAGGCGCTCACGCGAAGCTTGGGAATTAAACATATCCGGGTCAGCCCGCACCACCCTCGGAGAGATGGACAAACGAAACGCTTCAATGCAACCTCGATGCAGTGTACAGTGGTACCTCGACTCACGATCTTGATCCGTTCCCGGAGACCGATCATAAGTCTAGAAGATCGTGAGTCGAAACAGATTTCCCCATAGGAGCCCATAGAGGGGCGATTGATCAGCTCTGAGCGGAGTAGAAGGACCGCGAAATGTGTATTTATCGACAACAAAACCTCTGTTCATTAGTTGTGTACACATTAATTCAGCGCGAGTCGAGCGCCAACCGCGAATTATTCGTCCCGAAAAATCGGACGCAAGTCGAATTAATCGTTCGTAAGTCGAAACAAATCCTTCTAAAAAAAATCGTAAGTCGAGACGATCGTAAATCGAGGTACTACTGTATACGAAAGTACACCCAGGAAAATCCGAAGCATCCGGACACCCATCTGCGATTCGCGGCCCACGCCTACAGAACTTCCGTATACTGCAAACAGGTTTCATCCTAGCTCCTCCCCATGTGTCCTGATCCGTAGACACATATACCTCCGATATGTGTCGACGGATTCTCAGTACTCCATGGGAGCTTCGCCATTGCCTTCCTCGAAATGAGCTCACTGTCAGTCGCTTTGGTGAGTGACAGAGCCAATGAAGACATTACACAGGGAAGCACGAGAGAATTTCATCCCTCTTACATCTTCCTCTGAAATGACGGCCATCGAACGCTCCAACGAGAGTCCCGCCTAATCAGCGGAAAGGAATACCGCCATCGACGTTGCTCTCCAGGATCCTCTGAAAACTCGTGAATGCACCCGCCGTGGGTTCCGACAGGGAGGCTCGTCCTCCCCTGCGTGCATCGCTCAGAGCCTGCGATGTACGTGACCATCTATCCCCCGCAAAGATATCGTCATAGAAGCTCCCAGTTCCCAGCGCTCCCATCTCCTGATTGCATCATTTGCCCCAGCTTCAATTCCTCATCTCTCTTGAGAGATCATTTGAGACTACTGATGATTAGAAGAATCCAGTCCTAATATCGGGGCTCGATTGATTCGATTCAGGACGATGAACGCGGGTTGGTCGAAGGCTCTTTTTTTGTCGAAGCCTGTCAATCTCCAACCATTTAGTCACCAATGACGGAGACCTATCCTCCTTTGGCGTGGTCGACTGAGACTCTCTTTATTTCACAACAGAAGATATGTACAAAACTCTCCAGCTTAGATCCAAGGTGATGGCTCGCAGGATGGAATTCCCCTATCGAGATGGGAGCAACCGATAACGAGCTCCTACATATTCCGAAGACTGAAGTTCAGATTAGCGGGAGGGGAAGCGGCTAGTAGCGAATGAGATATCGCTCGTTCGGACGATTCCAGTCTAAGCCTTGGAAATTTCGGTCTGCTCGTTGAGGAGCATGTCGATCTCGGGCGGATACATCCCTTTCTCGAGTAGTCGATACATTTCCAAATACTGCTAGAACAAATCGGAAAAAGTCGTGAGAACAGTCTCTCGGAGCCCCGACAGCCCGGTTCGGTAGCCTTGCTCCCGTCCTGAGACGGATGTTCTGGCGAAGTCCGGCAGCCTGTCTCGGAAATCCTCTTGCTTGCATCCCCTTGCTGTGCGGGTCGTCTGCGTCTGATACATATTGAACGATGGACCCTTCACCGGCTCTGGAGTATAGCTCTACAGTCTAGGTCTAGCATACCCACCTTCGCAAACTCCTCTCTCAAGGTCATAACAGCCTTTTCTCGTTCTTTGACTTTTTCCTCAAGGTATTGATACCGAAGCTTTTTACGAGCACGGCATTCTCGCGCACTTTGCCGACTTCTTTCAAGACGAACCTGAGAGAAAGAGAATGTTCACTTGAGTAGGCACACGCAAATGCATCTGAGGACGGCGAACTCAGCGATCATAATCTAAAAGGTTGGGTATTTGGAGACGGCAGCCCTTGGAGACGGGAGGAACCTCGGGATACGGACGGCTCCCTACTAGCAGGCTCGTGCACAATACGTCGCCAGCCACGAAACAGGAAGAAATCGCTTCGCCGGTCGTATGTGTCCCGGATTTCGAGTTTCATCGGAGTCAAGATCATGAGATCTGCGATTCTCATTACTACTAGGGGTTTGCAGATGAAACCGGAAAATCCGTTAGTTGGCGCTCGCTCCGGCTTTGGTTCATATTTTCGCGCCAACCACAATGCGTTGTTTACATCGCCTCCCAGGCTCTACGAAACGATAGCGCGCGTTCGAAAATCAACTTGTGGAATTTTCGATAAATACGACCGAAAATGTCGACTTTTGTGCCAGATAAGGAAGTTTGCCGGAGCTCCCTCATTTTCTGCTACCACTTGGACAAAACGGCGAGTGAGGCACATTCTCTGCTCGTTCAGGCTTTTGGTGATCGCGCACTATGCAAGAGTCAATGTTACGCCTGGTACGAAAAGTTTAAAGCCGGGAATTTCGATAAAGAAAATGAACCGCGTGGAAGACCGGTCAGGAAGTTTTCTGTGCTCAAACCCGGTGAAACGGTCAACGCGGATCGCTACAAAGAGCAACTCATGAAATTGAACAGCGCTATCACCCAGAAACGTCCAAAAAGCGACCGAGATCGAAGTCGTGTCATCTTGTTGCATGACAATGCTTCGAGTCACCAAGCGAAAGCCGTCCGGGAAAAGCTTGCTGTTTTGAATTTTGAAGTCCTCGACCACCCGGCACATTCACCAGACCTAGCTCCTTCAGATTACTACCCATTTGGATTGATGGCCACCGAACTCAGAAATCAGCGCTTCTCGACATATGAAGACGTTCGAAAATGGCTATATGAATGGCTCGGCAGTAAACAGGAAGACTTCTACCGTAAAGGAATCCGGGCTCTCCCGGAAAGATGGGAGAGGTGCATAGCCTCCTTGGGAGAATACTTTGAATAAAGTCAGCCTTTTAGTTTTTCCGGAAAAATATTTTCATTTCTGAAAAAAAATTCCGGTTTCATCTGCAAACCCCTAGTATTCCGGGAGCAATGAGTGATTCTGCCAGGTAGTGTGCGAACGGAGATGTGCTCACGCATCGATTATCAACGAGGTGTCCTTCGTGACGTCACTGAGGTCGACAGGCTCAGTGAATGGATTCGCACATGAAGAAGAGCAGAGAAATCTGCTCCACCACGACCATCCATGACCGCTCCCTGCCAGAACGAGGGGATGCTTCCTCAAGGAAGATTGCATTGCTAAGAGCGCAGTATGGAGTTGGCAGCAGAACCGATGGTCATAATGTTCGGCTGCCTCCTCAGCAAGTGCGCTTGTTCCACGTTTTGTTAGTGAACAGCTCGGACTGAACTTACATAGGGAGCTGGATGGCCGGCGGACGAATGTGCTGAGTTCAAAGCAGCTGCGTGATGGTAATCTCGTACCTTCATCTCAGATCCTTTCGGCATGTGAATTCCAGACGTAGACGGGAGCGATGTCGAGAGAGGCATCGTTGATCCGCTGCTGCTCTTTCGAACCCCTCGTCGAGATCGTTTCTGTCCAGGGCTGAAATCTAGATCGCGCTCATCGTCCTGGAAACGAAAAAGAATTGACTCGATTACTTGAGGACAAGCAGAATACCTCAGCGAACTCCACCGAATTTCCTGGTGACTCTTGATAAGGATCTTGCTCCAGGAATATTTTGATTGATCGCACTTTTCACTTCGCCTGAAATATCTCCCTGCGGCGAACTCCGATGCCGAGGCGCGCGGTGCGCGGTCGGGTAATCATCTGGAGAAAATTTCCATTGGGAGCAAGGAGTAGACACAGAGCACTTGCCCCGCTTCCCCACGATATCGACGAGGTCTATCAGCGTCATAATCACAACGTGATCAGCTGAAGGACTTATCGGTCGGAAATGGTGATACGCATACGCTCATTGCTCCCGCATCTTCCCATGTCCACTCGGGATGGACATCCCGCGCTTCCGCAACATCACACAGCACAGAGTCAGCGCATCATCGAGCTCCCGTAATCGAGTCGGCGGAAGAATTCGGGACTCCTGTATCGGTCCATGATTCATTCCTGAGCCGTGGTATGTCACAGGCGCGCTCATTTGCCAAGACTTGGGATCAGCTGTTTCAGCTCGGATAGTGTGGAACGAACCTGCATCGCGTAGTCATCCAGTGTGATGTAGAGATCGTCTTTGGAGTATTCCATAGCTGCCGATCAGACGATTAGAGTCCTACGACGATTCCTGCCGCGCTTCGCAAAACTTTGGCTTCAATTCAGAGTAACTGCGCAGTTGACATGAGAGAATGTTTCTGTTATGGTTGAGAGCTACGACTATGACGGTGCTGCTCCTGCGGCGTGGCGGCCGCCGCTGCTGCGGCCTCCCTCTCCCATCTCGGAGGAATAGGCGCGTGTCACTGTTTTCGAAGGATGACGTCATTTCGCGGCTGGTTTCTTTTGCGCGTTCCCTTTTGCCGCGTATATTGCCAACACGCAGGGTCTATCACAAGAATGGTCCAGAGGTTCCGCCGTAATGAATATCGCTTCCCGGTGCCATGTATAAGCAGCATTTAGCAAGTTTATTCGGATCATCCGTGAATTATCTCACGACACCCGCCAGTTTCCTTTTGGCCGCTGGGTAAAGCAAAAGACTATCGAATTATCAAAGAGCTGAAGTTGTTTTGATGTAATGGTCCACAGCTTTTCCAAGGAATGCCATGGTACCGACATTATTCATTACCACTTCATGGAAGTCTCGGATGTCGAATTTGTTGCCTGAAAATCGCAAAAATGTCGGAGCGAGGTCACTGATATCCTCACGGATTGGTTAGGAGACGGAATCGATTTTTTCGCCTTAAAAAAAATATAGCCTCACCCAAGATGTTTTCAGCTTCGCTCCTCAGCCTCTTCAACTCGATTTCACCGATCTTGTAGCCGCACGCCTGGCCTGGCCAGCTGATGTATCGGTCGATCTCGGAGACGATTTCTGCGTGGGTTGCCCCAGTGTTCTCCTCCAAGTAAGCGATGGCTCTCTCACGCGGCCACCTGGAAGAGCGCGAGTTCCGAAAGCTCGTCGACTCGATGATGATTCCAAGATGGCAGAAGTGATGCGCGAAACTTACTTGAAAGCGTGCATTCCCGTGTCTACGACCAATCGACAAGCTCTCAGCAACTCTTGCGAGTAGTGACCGTATCTTTCATGAGCGTCTCTATAGACACCCATTTCGTGACCCAGGTACTCGCAATACAGACCCCAACCCTGGAATGAGTGACTCATTATAAGCTCCGATGGATGAGAGAAGGGAAAAATAATTCGGCTCAGTCCGCCGTCGGTAGGCAGGGGAACATGCTCTCGCTGACGCCGTTGGCGTCGCGAAATACCTCGGTGTATGCTGTGTGGATTGGAAAATGGGTCGGCATTTCGGAATATTTTCGATCTTCCATCAGGAGTCTGAATTTCGGCAGATCCGGAGTTTCCAACATCCTTGATCCTTGCAGATGGTGGCCCGGGTTCGCTTCGTGAAGTGCCAATGCTGGCAGAATGTACGAGGGAGTCCGATGAGGATCGCATCCGTTGATGTAGAATGTTCCCGGTCGTGAGCCGTCCATCGAACCCTGGTTAGAAGAAGCTTGACTGATCTGTGTCCCCGCACGTCGCGATGGATGTCATGAAACTCTCGATTTCCCGCGATGAAGTCGTGGGCGAATTAGGAGCTTGGGTACCTGAATGTAGAAAGCGGCGGGTCCGGCAGCCCGGGATTCGTCCACGAGGACGAGCCTCAGTTTTGCCTCGGGTAGTTTCCGGAAATATCTGTGTAATTGAGGCTGAATCCTCTCTTCAAGGATCTCCTCATATCGTTTCTTGATATCTTCCGCACTGTTGAGTAGGAACTTCGGATCTTCGCGCATCTGGTCGCCGTATTCCTTCGGGGTGAGCGTCGAACCCCTGTTTTTGATGTCCTGCAAATACAGTCTTGAGCAATAATATGCGCTCGACGAAAGCGTGATCGAGCATCCGCTCCTGATTTCGCTTGACCACTGGTGTAGTTTCTTTACATGGCGATTCATCTGTGCCGACCACGCACTTTTAGTATTTCGCCATTGATGCGTTCAACTTCTCGAAGTCCGATATCGTGGACCTCCTGGGGTGTCATCACACAGCCGAGATGGAAATTCAAACACTGCTGATAGTAAGCTTCGCCGCCAACCGAAACAATGTCTATATCAGGCCTGCATGATGGCACGTAAATGTTTTCAACAAACACGGCTAGCTTGTCGAGAGCAGCTTGAAGCTTTTCAATACTTTTGACAAGCTTCTGTTTAATTCCATCGGACAGTTCTCCCTTGTATTCTTGAACGGGTCTGCAAAGAAATCCGGAGTTTCCATCATTTTCAATCTTTTTTTGTCATCTACCAGAAATCGTTTATCCGTGAGAGAATATATTGAGAGAATGAGCTTAGACGTCCTCGAGGAGATTAAGGGATGATCCCCCGATTGAGGAATATCCATCGATGGAATTGGAAAAACTCGGGAAACTTGCCTGTAATACATGGTCCCCGTAGGATCGGTAGTCGCCAGACGTTTGATTGCTTCTGCCACCTTTTCCTGGAGCGAAAATCGCGAACTTAATCTCCTTGCTCCCCGGATCTGACGGCCGAGGAGATAAGGTGCCATTCCCGCGGGAATCGTCGATATGAATGGGGAAAAGTCACAGGGCAGCTATGTGCGAAGTAACCAGGCGAGCTTCCGAATGTCTCACCATCGATACTGAGTGCATGGTCAGTTTGTGCTTTATACCGAGGGTCATAACGGACATTATGCCGTCAATCTGCTCAACAGCCGCTTCCAGTCGTCGCGCGAGCTTGTCGAAATCTTCTTCGTTCTCGAACTTCATATACGATACGGTCTGGATCAGATCCACGTGTATTCCTGGAACGTCGTTGATGTCATACCCAGATCGAAATCCATCCTGGGTTCGGATGTATCGGATTGCGAGGGCTTAGGCTCAGTCGATATTCGAGACCATTGTCGAACGATGTTGAGGCCGGAGTAATGTTGTATCACTCGGACTCCCTCGGAGTCCGAAAAGCTCGGAAAACTGATCCGCCTACGGGGATCCGAATTGCGCGAGAACGGGAGAGAGAACTCTGCGAACGCTTACCTTCCATGCGGCACAGAGGAAATACGTAGGACATAGTTTTGTGTCCATCTAGATACGCTTGGAGCATCTCGATGAAAACTTCGATGTTGACGGATGTCAGGGCGGCGCGAATATCTTTCGCTCGGCGGAGAAGCGACTCGACCTTCTGTCTTCGTGCTTCGAAGGTGGTCAAGTCATAGCTCTCGAGCTGAAAGTATTCAGAGCTCGAGAAATCCTCGAGAATCGTGCAACTCGGTCGATCCGCACGAATCATTCAGCCAATCGTCGGGAAGATCGATCCACAAAAAGAGCCGGCGGAATGAAAGAAACTTCTGTGCTCAGTTCGTTTTCTAGACGACGATGGAATCATGATGCTCGGGGCGTCAGCCGTGTTGTGGAAGCTCAATGTGAATAGTGATGCTTGCATAGACATTAACATTGTCTTAGGAGCAGAGCATATCCTTTCCTTACCTTGTCGTCGTATCTGTGGTCGCCGACCATTGTGGCAAGCTCGGGGGAATCTTCCATTCTCCATGAATAGAATTCTTCGAACAATTCAGATTCTGCTGCTGAAGTCATGATGGTGAGTTACGGAACACACTATTCTATGAAACGTTCGAACCGTCAGAGAGGCTGAACCCCAAAAAACAACATGCGTTGGTAAATCGCGACCCTTCCTGGTGGTAAACGGCGCCGCGGTTCTCCTACCGGCCGGCGCGGCGGTCATGGGGCAAGCTGCATAGATTGCCGTGCAATGCCTTCTGTGTGAGCCGACGACTGACTGATGAGATCTTGTTGATGGTTCTCGATACATGATGAATCATCCTTCCATGTTTGCGCGAGAGCATAAGTCATAAGTTATTCGACCCCGCTGAATTCAATGAATATGTGCATCTCTGCCCTCGACGCAGCGCATATATATATATTTATTCAATGAATATTTTGTTTACACGGATACGGATGTGAATACGAGAACGATTACATTATCTGCATTCGATAGATTTCATGAACACAATCATATTCAGAAAGCATATCTGCACATATATGAATATGTGCATGTGCATCTCTGCCCTCGAAATGGAAAAGTAAAGGAGAACTGACTAGGGGGGTACCAGAAGTGCTTCCCCGCGGTTTTGACCAGATAGTGCGGGATTTGTAGGTCGACCCGAGTCAAGAAAAAAAACGCCACTTGCCCGATCGGCAGGTGGGCTTTTTTCACCGAGAAATCATCTCATCTTTGTATGGAGGTTTCTATGTTTCACGGTCTGAGGAAGGTGGGCGGCGAGCTCTGCGCACCGTATAGTGATGCCCGCCAGGCTTTGAATTTCCTCGAAAACGATGAGCATTTGGAGACCACACTCAGCGAAGTATCATGCTCAGCAACCCCTCAACAGATACGTATCTTTTTCTTCGATAATATTAACAACATGTTCCCCATCCGACCCACGGGATCTTTGGGAGAAATTCAAAGATTATATGAGCGATGATGTTCTTCATCGCATTCGAACGTCAAGTTTGAATTCTGAAATCGAGTTCACACCCCAGATTTATCGGCAAGACTTTCCCTATTTCTCTGCTCTTAGCAAAAGTTCGGTCCCAAAATAAGATTGCTCTTGCAATCGCCTCATCAGGAATCGCAGCAACTCTTCTGGATGGTGGGCGAAAAGCGCATCCAACATTGAAGCTGCCTCCGAGTCTGCATCTGAGCAAATCGCCTACACGTAAAGTCACGAAGATATCGAGTATGGGTAGAATTCTTCAAATAGGTGAGCTAATCATGTGGGACGAATGTACGATGGCCCACGAAAAAGCACTGGAGGCTCTTGATAGGTTATTGAAAGACTCAGGGGATAACGCGAATCTTTTCGGCGAGGCACTCATTCTCTCCTCAGGCGATTTCCGGCAGTCGCTACCAATCATTCCGCGGTCAACACCTGATGATGAACTCAGCGCTTGTTTGAAAGCGTCGAGTCTCTGGCGTCTCGTAAGAAAGCTATTTCTGCGAATCAACATGCCTGTTCTCAGACATAATGATTCATCCACCAAATTCTTCGCCAATAAATTGTTACTTAGCGGCTTGGCGATATCGGTGAGCTCGGTGAAATCAATTCTGAGAGCCGGGAACCTCCATGGGAGGCGTCCAAGTCGAAAGCCTTTCATTTGAGTCAAAATTAGGAAGGCCAGACTCGAGTTCGCCATACAGCACAGATGCTGGACTGCGAGAGACTGATCTCGAGTTTTGTGGAGCGACGAAACCAAGTTTGATTCGTTTTCTCCCGATAGGATCCGCTACGTGCGACGTCCCGTGAACGCACGAAACCACTCGAAGTACCAGGTTCCGACAGTCAAGCATGGCGGAGGCCACGTTGTGGTGTGGGGTTGCTCTACATCCGCAGGTGTCGGTCCATTGATCGAAATCGAAGGTACAATGGACCGATTCAAGTACTCCGGTATACTCGGTCACACGATGCTGCCCTACGCAAGGACCCATCTTCTCGCGGATTGGATCTTTCAACAAGATAACGATCCCAAACACACCTCGAAGCACGTTCGAGAGCTGATCGATACGCGAAAAATCATTATAATGACTTGGCCAAGTCAGAGCCCAGACTTGAATCCAATCGGAAACCTATGGAATTCCCTCGATAGACGCGTGAGGCTCAGAGTAGCTTCGAATAAGCGTGATTTGCATCGTCGCTTTGAAGAAGCATGGACAGCGATCCCCACCAGATGCTCGAAGGTGATCGAGGATACGCTATTGACTACTGATATGTTCGAATAAGGAAATCCACCGTGATATCAATCATCTCAGAGTAGACTCGATTTTTTTCCTCAACTTACAGAGGCGTCAAAAAACTTTTTGACGGGCATTTCGCGCACAATCGCTGATTCCGAGACGGCGAAGACCGAGACGTCCTGCTCTTCCGTATCATCGAGTGTGCAATCTTGAGAGGTGTTCGATAGGCATGACGTTCCTGGATTCGCGTTCACTGACTCGGCCGGATTCCGAAAACGTGTTTTTCAAAATACTTTCCGTCGCTAGTGTATACTCCGACTCTTTATCTCCATACTTTTAGATACAGATACTCTGACTGTGTTTCTTGACCACGCAATGCTGCTATACATAGTATGTGACTTACTCAATTCCACTCAATTCCAGGCTGTCAGTAATTATCAACAATGAGCTCTCGATATCATAAGGCTCCCTGTGTAACGCACCACAGTTCAGTATGTCTGACTTGAACATACTCTATGAATGAATATCTTGTTCACGCTGTGCTGCTCAAGAAGTCTACCGCCGGCAAATGATTCTATGGAATGATGTACGCGACTCCATGCACGTATTCGAGCAAGCTTCTTTCTCCTGTCTCGAATTCTTGAACGAGGCTGACTCGTCTGGCGTTGAGGACTCGGTATTTTTCGCTTATCGGGGGCGGGGGCTGTCGCATACGCACTCTCAGCATATCCAATCGCAATATCTCTTCCTGTTTCTGCAGGTACCATCTCAAGGATATTCAAATGGTGTTTTTTTACGATTCTGTTCAGGGCTTGGAGCAAGCCCTCTACATGGTTTGTGGTTCTGGCGCCGGAGTTCCGATCATGATTCAACAATCGCCGAATTCAAAAACCTCCGATTTGTCATACGCAGCATGCTCAGATGAGGGCGATTCGCTGTTGATTTGGAGCCAACCGTCGTCGATGCGATCGAGTGGCACCAAGGCCAACGCGGCCGCTGACCGGATGGAACGCCTGATTTCGGGGTCTCCGTAGTGGACGACGAGTCCCAGGGCTTGCACTTTGCGCCAAAGACTTCGGTTGAAATGGGAAAAGCATCCTTTCAAGTCCGTGGTTGGGAGGGTTTGTTCGAGTGCTTTCAAATACGCAACCTCGGAATCAAGTTGGAATGCTCGAGGATTGAAGGTTCTACCGAGGGGGACCGCATCATTCCGTATGAGATTCAACATCCGGACATATGTTTCTTTGGTCTTATCTGGTGATAAGAAGTAGGCGAACGGAATCATTTGTCCTTTGGAGAATCCGTGAAGAGTATACAACTGGCTGAACAATTTCGGGACAACTCTAAAAGTGCCGCCCATAAAGATGGTCGGAGCGTTCCTGAGCGATATCATGGGATCATTGGTGCTGAAGCCCAGAATCCGGTCCTCGTCTCCATCGTCGAAAAGTAAGAAAGTTGCTCCTGTAAGTGTTCTAATCCACTGATCTTCAAGGTGAATATCTTGACGTGTAGACGGTGAAGGTTTTTCTTTTTTATAGTGGAGCAGCTCGCAAAAGGGGGACCCTATTCGCAAAAGGAACTGCGAGCGCGAAAAGGGGGGGACTGAGGTGAAGGTAGGAGGAAAAGGTAAAAGAGCCATAGTAAAAAATGCATTGACCTGCAGGTGGCCTCCGGTGCGAACTCGCTGTAGCATGCTCGCAACGTTGTCGATGCTCGGTATCGCGGCTCTGATTTCTTCGTCATCGTGGTTGTCTCGCAATGAGCTCACTGCGATGGCCAAGGCATTGGAAAACGCTTCCCGCAGACTCATTTCTGGCATGATCCGCACCGTTCTTTTCTCATTTCTGCGCAAGCACTTCGGTTGATAAGACTGGGGTGCTCAAGTGGGTGGCAGTGAATGCCAAGGACGGCTTTGGCTTGCTCTAGATTCGACGAGTCTTCTTTGAGAAGATATCGCCGGATTCCGGATTCCGCTGCAATAGGTATGCACATACGATGGCCAATCTATGGCACGCACATCGAAATTGAATCCATCTTTGTCGCTCTTGTGTAGACCCGCGAAGAGATTCTGGGTATTCGTGTTGTCGAAAACCCATTCGTTCGTCGCGAGAAATTCCAGGAGGTCCATCGATGCCGAGAGTCTTCGGTAGAGTTTCGCTGCCATTGTTTTTTTCCGAGCCAATCGCAGCGCACCATCGATCACCTGAGCCGGAACGTAGTGTTGGAGAAAGAGACCTATTTTGTGCAGTATGACGCCAAGATCCGGTTCCCAGCAAGTATAATGATCGTGAAATATGTAGGTGCAGATTGAAATGTGGCGGATGGTTCACATGACATCCAGATTCTGATGTACCTTAGCAATTAATGCCCTAGCTGAGCAACCCTCCTGCTTTTTACGGATGCAACGGCTGTAAAATTTCTGATAAACCCGCTTATCTACCGCAAATATGTAGTCATTGACTACGAAAAGTGAATGCTTTTCGCTGAGGCAAATTATGACACATTCATCGTCTTAATAGTCAACGGCCAACTTCGACGTCTTCATGCAATCTCACGGCGAATAAGGATGATATCTCCCTCGCCACCTTGAGGGACGTGCATCACGAATCACCTCTCGGAGTCTCCGAGAATTCAAGACAAAGCTCCTGAGCAATGATTGTTCAAGCTTCGAAATATAGTGTTCATTGGCGTTTCATCGATATATCAAATGCATTTTTCGAATCACATCAGAACTATATGATACCTCTCGATAAAACATAAAGATCCAGGACTATGCATGGGAGAGGGTGAGAAGTTATCTCTGATCTAAACAATTCCGGATATTTCCCAAAAAGAACGCGGGAACTATGTCGATTCGCCGGTGACATGATATTATTTTCGAGCTCTGCGACCATACGGCCGCCTGATCATCCCGAGCCGTCCTTCGAACATGTTTTACACTCCATACCAAATGCGTGGTAATTCAGGAAGTCAGACGCGAAGTTCTCCTTCTTACGGGTTCCCGGAAACTTGATTCCGGCTTTCAGGGTTTCGGCCTCCCAGGTGTCGGCCTCGAGGATTCCGGCTTCGAATTTTCGGTCTCGCGGTACCTAACCCCAGAAGGAATCTAGGAATTCGCCCTGAGGAACGTTTGGTGAGATGTTATTTCCCATCTTCGGAAGAACTATAAGGAACACGACCGCGCGGATATATGAAGCAACTCATCTCTGCTGCCGTCGTCGTGTATTCGGTCCGGCTAACGAACATTTGCTCATCGTGAATGAACGCTCAGGCCTCCAAGTGACCCCAGAGAAAGAAGTCGCACGGGTTGAGATCGGGCGAGTAGAGAGCCCACGGAATGTCCCCCCGCAAGGAAATCACGCGGCCGGGGTACATTCCCCTGAAGAGCGCGAGCGATGGTCTTGAGGTATGGCATGTCGCTCCGTCCTGCTGGACCACACGTTCCCCGAGCCTTGCTCCCTGAGAGCATCCAGTCTCGGTGCGATGAAATCTCGCAGCGCGCTGCAACAGCGCTCGGTGTTCACGGTGACAGCCTGGTTGCCCTCCTAGAAGAAGTGAGGGCCCCAAACTCAAAAACTCCCGACGACGCAGAAAACGTCAGTGTACTGCAACGTGCCCTCGGACAGTGCAGAGGACGTTCGTGAAGTTCGCGGGGATTCTGCTGGGCCCAGTGTCGACTGTTCTGTTGATTACTGGTCCCATAAAGGTGAAAGTGCGCTTCGTCTGTGCACATCACGATGTCGACCGGGGTCCCTCCATTCTTCGTTCCCGTTGAACCCGTAGCGTCTAACTCTCTCATCCAGTCCTTAACCGATTTCGCGTGAGGCACTGGATCCTGACGTTCGAGATTGAAGTGCGATCGGAATGCGCGTTGCGTCCTTATCACAGAGCTGCTATGGAGCATTTCGGACACTGCGTAGGCTCGATGCACTGGAGTCCAAATCATAATCATAACGGTTACATAAAGAGTGACGATACTTCTGGTGTGGTTTTGTTTTGAATGTATGTACAGACTAGGTATGTACAGACTAGATGAGTAAGTTCAGATGTCGAGCTCAGAGGGGGTCCCTGGTTCTCCCCAGTCGATCTCGCTTGATTTGGAGCATCCGTACAGATGATATCTTCCAAACACCGAGCCAAGAGGTTACGAATACAATCTTCGCTCGTCGCGTGATCGAATTCCTACTTCCCGCACAATAGATGGTGGAAGCCATGAATGGCCCCCCGCGTGAGCACCTTAGTCCCTTCCATCATTCGTTTTTCATCGCGGGTGTGTTCGGGAAGTCGCAGTCGATGTCTGCAAACTTCTGCTCCCAGCGTGCACTGTGGTCCCTGAAAGCTTCGGTCTTCGCTCCGCCGATCCTCAATCTAATTTGTTCGCTCAGTAATGGGGTGTCGGCTAGGAGGTACGCCAGCCTGTTTCTTGACGTTCGATCCCGGAATTCTTTCGAAGCCTTCTCGAAAGGAACACCATAGTGAACCGTCCGGCCAATTTTCTTCGGAATCGACATAACAATGGCGAACTGTAGCGTTTGATTTGATTTTCCCATTTGCTGACCGACGCCGACGGGTGGTCGAGTGCGGAAGGCGTTTGCCACTACTCGTGCGAACGTGCACACGTGGCTGTTTCGATGCCTCTCGCGCTGGAGGTGACGCGACGCAGGCTCGGTCCCCGCTGCCATCAGGTCCCCGGCCTTGATCCATCTCGGCAGATGCAGAGGACTGAATCTCTGAATCCTCGGAAGCATCGGCGATACCCGGGACCCGAATCTTAGCAGTGTGGTCCAGCTCAAAAATGTCAATGCATAGGGGGGCAGGGAATCATCCAACTCCGCTTTTGCACCAGAATTGAAAAGAAAATTTGGAGAGAGAAATCCTCCCCGTAAATAGAGCCGACAGACGCAACTTCCGACGCGAACAGAAGTCCGAAATTCCTCCTCGACGATTCACCGCCATGATTTGAAGTCAGAGGGAATAATTGAGGTACCCTGTACTCGGGCAGCCTAGTTCAGGCATCCGATCGAACTTACTCCGTGAAAAAAAATAGGAACTCAAGAAGTCGGGAAACCGAGAAGATTCCTGGTTCTCGGGCCGGGGCACGAGCTGGAACCATGCATATTCTTCATGGATCCGAGATTGCTCTGGAGAGCGTTTGGGGCCGGCCCCGACGGGAGATCGAAGGAAGGCCGTCGGAACTCCCTTCGAGAGGAAACTAAGCGCTTTCTCGGGGAGAAACTCTAGTTTTTGAAGTTTGAATCAGCCAGCGATTTTCATTGCACGCTTGCTCTCAGCGAATCTCAGATGGAGGTTCAAGACTTGACAACCTCGGTGCTCCCTTGTTGAGAACATGGACCACCGAGCTAAAATGCCGAACGGACGAGACCAGCTAATCGCTACAGCAGGGATTGATGGCCCGTGGTTTATATCTCTTACTCTAACGCTGTCGACTCGATCCTTACGTCGTGGAGAATAACAAGCATCATTTAAAGTGTCAGCTCCCATTTCAGAGCAAGTGGACGGAGTTCTCTCGCACGGTCGGCAAACGAATACACCGGAAGAGGAAGTGACGTCGCCGCCCTGGCTGCTTCGCTTATCTTGGGCACCAAGAGGAGTGCGAATGCGGCTTGCATCTTGCATTGCTCCGAGGGCTGATTCTGCTGCGTCGTTGAGAGCGTGGAAGACTGAACGAGTCTCAAGTCCCAAGCATTCCTTGGGCAAGCTCCGGGAGTTCGGGTTACATCCAAATTACAGCCCTATAACAGGTCTTACTGTCTTACACTGTCAGGGGAAGCACTGTTTGGCCTCGACTTCCGCGCTCAAGGTACGGGCATTAACGACAGTTCGCTTCGAAGATATCAAATATGTATCACACTGTTTCACAATCTTGCACATCGAACCCTACTACACCTAATACTTGCTTCCATATAATGCACCGTGATTCGTGATGTCCGGGACTTCAGATGTCAGCCACTGAACGCCGTGAGTTTCTCGTTCCAATGTCTATGATGATGTCTATCAATGAAATCTGCGCCAGCACCACAGTTTCAGTTTCACCTTTCGAAGCGTATGTCAATTGTCAATCTTATATTTTCTATCATCGTTGCCGCGCTTAAGAGCCAGTTTCTGCGGTTACTGTGATCACCTCGGCTCCTCGGACACGGCCATGCGAGGTGCGAAAACGCCTCGCAGATGGGTTTTTTCGCCGGCTGCCTGGAATGCGATGATGATGATCCGTACAGATGGCTCGACCAAATCGAACTTTCCGTTGCGATCTTCTTAAAGAATCGGATTTCCGAGCTTCTATGCCACAATTCCTTCTTCTATACATATTGCACTATGCATATTTTTGAACAAAACACCTCCCCCAAGAGCCTCATTATGGAGAAACCTCGACCTTTTTATTTGCGCGTACTAACCGCTAAAAAAGCGCAAGCGCGGTTTCTAAGCCGGCGCGGTCCTTCGAAAATCCGGTCGCAAAGCCTAGTCCACCATTCATTTACGAGTTCACCCAACGTGAGAGTGGGAGTAGAATCATATCGAGATGGATCAATTGAGCAGAGGTATCGGAATTTTTCATTCTCTTTCAGAGCGCACAGGGAAGGAACTTGAGGATGTCAATTCCTCGGTCGGTTCTTCTCCGCGTCGACACGTTTCTGCGACGAGAACACCTAGTCGACGGTTGAAGAAATTGATTGATATCTATGTTAATCACACTGGGAATCATTTGGATAGTCCACAGAAAAGATTTGGGTCACAATCTACATGCGGAGCAATTATCGAGATAGCTGACCTGCATTCAAACAGAACAAGTCTCTGAGAGAGTCATCTTAACCCCTTCACTGAATCAGTTACCAAAGTGTATGAGATGAGGTTTGTTCTGAGACGTCACGAGTTCCGTCTCGAGCCTTGGTGTGCCAGTCTCGCAGGGAGAAATTCCTGTTTGGAGATGATTGACCGAAGGTACGGGGGAGCCATCGCTCTGCTCATTCCAGCGGCCCTAGAGTAGGCTATTGGTAAGCCTTCGTCGCAAAGAAGAGGTGATGAGTCTTTCTGGGGACCTATCACTCCTTTTCGCGTTGCCCTGAAATCTATAGAAATAAACCTACGCCGCTAGAGAGGTTCCCGATTTCCGGTAGCAATCGTGCCCTCTCGGAGAAGCACAAGGGACAGGAAGAGAAGCTCGCGGAGCCCGATATAGCTCCAGTCGCTTCGATGATGACGGTCACAAGGATGGGACTTCCTATCCTATACGAATATAGATAGACTGGGAACGTGAAGATGATGATTGCCGCGAGCCGCCTGCCACGACTCGAAGGGGATGGGCAGAAGAGAACTGCGGCCATCGCCCCCACGGATCGCACAGTCAGACCCGGGCGACGCTCTTGATTTTCGTGCGCTAGCGAAGATCGCCGACAAGATTATCGCTCAGCGCCGAGTGTCGGTCATAAACGAGGAGAGGATCTAGCAGAGGTTGACGCCGCCGTCCTGAGACCTCCGAGGGGCGGAACGAAGCAGGGCAGAGTTCTGAAGCCGAAGGAGCCGGGCAAGTGTCGATCCACGCCAAATTCGGCGAGAGCTCGAGAAATTGCCTCGTGCCCTGCTCTCGGAACGGTAAGATCGCTGCACCAACCACGGGAAACACCCGTACCGGCCGCCAGTGATTGCTTACGCGGTTTTTTGTCTCTTGTGTTTTCTCGGGTTAGCAGTTCCTTGTAGATACCGGGGCCCAAGTAAGCGTCTTCCCGCCGTCGCAGAACGAGCGCAAGTCCCCGTCTAAAAAAGCATCATCTCGTGGCTGCCAACCACAGCAGTATCATTACATACGGCACAAAGAACTTGAAGCTGATGTCCTCCAAGCATACGTGGAGATTCATCATTGCGGACGTCAAGCATGCGATTCTGGGATCGGATTTTCTCAGGAACGGAGCTGATTATAGACCTTCGTCAGAGGAGTCGTATCGACAGGGTCTCGCTGGTATCCATCCCCCTGCAATTGCCACAGACCCGGAATCTCGTAAGCATCCTGACGAAAGCGAGCAACGATTTCGAAGCCCTTCTTCTCGAGTTCCCAACAGTTCTCACACCCCACCTCGACGCTGAGGTCAAGCACGGCGTTCTGCATTACGTTCTTACCAAAGGCCCACCGAAATTCGCCATGGCGCGCCGGCTGGCTCCCGACGTACTGCGGGAGGAAAAGAAAGAGTTTCAACCGCTGGAAAAACTGGGAACCATCAAGGAGTCCTGCAGCCCCTGGTCGAGCCCTCTTCAGGCAGTCGGGAAGGCCGACGGCTCCATTAGACCCCGTGGGAACTTCCGCCAGGTGAATAACGTCACCAAACCCGACCGGTATCTGCGTCCACATATTCAGGTTCCTCGGGGGACCTGCACAGCTGTACGAGTTTCTTCAAGATAGACTTGGTGAAGGGATACCATCAGATCCCGATGGCTCCTGACGATATACCGAAGACCGCCATCATGACCCCTTTTGGTCTCTGAGAGTACATCAGAATGCCTTTCAGGCTGAGGATCAGTGCACAAACGTTTCAACGCCTCGTGGATTCCGCTCTTAGTGGCCTCACGTTCACATTCGTCTATCTTGACGACGTTTTAGTCGCCTCGAGAAATGGGACGCAACACCTTGAGCCCCTGAGAACCTCATTAGACCGGCTAAGAGACCACGGACTCGTTGTCGAACAGAGTCAAACAGAGCGAATTCGGGCTTCCCGCCGTCGATTTCCTCGGGCATCTCGGGCTTCGGCGAAGGGTATTTCCCCGCTGGCAGAGAAGGTCCATCCTACCATCGCTTCCCGCCGTCGATTTCCTCGGGCATCTCGGGCTTCGGCGAAGGGTATTTCCCCGCTGGCAGAGAAGGTCCATCCTACCATCGCTTACTACCACAGGCGGCAGGGATCATGGCACCGTCGATAGAGGCTTCGGACGTGGACTCGAAAGCCAAGAAGGATTCTGTACCGTGGAATAACCGAACAATCAGTTCTTTCCTCGCGACGAACGAATTGCTGGCAAATGCGAGTATGCTCGTGCATCCAAAGGAAAACGCTCAACACGCCATCGTAACCGATGCTCCGGACGTAGTGGTAGGCGCCGTGCTCCAGCAGCAGCTCGTAGGCGGGACGTGGCAGCCGCTCGGTCTCTTCAGTCTTACTTTCAGTCTGGAAGAAAAAGGAACACCGCTTCCGGCGAAATGACAACGACATCTCAAATTCATAGCAGAGCTGACCTCGGACATCCGTCATATCTCAGGCCGAAAGAACGTGGTCGCCGATGCTCTTTTCCGACCGTTCGACATCAGCACCGTTTCTTTGGGCCTGGATTATCATCAGCTTGCGGTCGATCAAAGCGCGCATTCTGTTTACAAGAATCGCGGCTCCGGATGCCCAAGTCTCGAGTGGGAAAGCATCGAACTGGTTCCAGGTGGGCCAAAACTGCTCTGTGACATTTCTACGGGCAACCTGAGACCCTAGCTCCCGAGAGCTATCCGAATCAGCTCATTCGGCTACAGATCTCCCGGTATTTTTGTGGAATTTCCCCCTCAGATAGACGCATCCCTATAGCGTCAGGGGATGCTTGTCCGGCCGCTGGGAGCATTAGCAACGAAGAATTGATTCACCTTTTCCATCGATGCGGCTCCAGTGTTCTACGGTTCGCGACGCCGCGATGTCCCGACCCGTTCTGAGCTGAGCTGCACGTGATCTCCTCCGGAAACCAGGGAATCGACAGCTGACATGAGTGATACCCCAATCCTGGGGCTTGATCCCTCTATAGGTCCGCGGTGACAGCATCTAGAGTTCTCTCTATGACTCTAACTCTAAATCACTCTAGGTATTCGGATTTTCCTCCTTCTGAACTCAATGAAGTGGTTCGCGAGATTTCGAGTCTGATAACGGTAACGCGGAGGATTGAGGCCAGTCGCTCTTGAAGCGACGAAGGAACACGAAGTCATCGGAAGGGCTTCCCATCGGTCTCTTATCGTTAGTGCTCACTGAGTCCCGGCCCCGTTTTCTTGGGCCTCGGAGCCCGCTGTCCTGTCACTCTATGTCTTAGATTCCACGTCGTAATCGCTTACTGACCGGACGAGCGACCTTATTGTCATCTGTCCCAATCATCACCATGAGACAGGAGCAGAGTCAGGGACGATTTCTCCCGGAGCCCACGACGAAAGCCTGTCCACGATATCGCTGATTCAAATTCAGTTCGAAGGCTTGGGACAGATTGCGTAAGGCAGGTCGCGTTCCCCGAATGAATGGAATGCCGCGAGTCTCACTCACTCTGACGTCTGAAGCTTGAATTTGAAAAAGTCTGAGGAGACGAGCATCCATAGTCAATAGATTCCAGTCTGCACGTTCCTGAGAGCGTTTCGTCCAGTTTGTCTCGGCTCTGTGTAAACGAGTGAGCGGGGAGAAGTTTACCGGACAAATTCCGCTGGACGAAGCTTGGAATCATCTGAGCCCCTCGAGGGCTGTATCCAGCTCGGAATCGAAGGATCGGAAATAGCTGCAGGTGATTGCTGCCTTCCATGTATCACCATGAACCCTGAGACACCAATTTTCGATTAAATAATAATCATCATAATACTTTATTTCATCATGCTCAGCGAGCAGAATATTTTTCTTCAAATATCACGATATCTGGTTATCTCCCACCGCACCAGTCGGGGAAGAGCCTTGTTTCTCCTCCGCAGATTAATAGGTTCGTCTACGGCGACAAGTCGTTGTCACTATCCCCCAGGGCCAAGACGTCCATGTCATCCACCATTCTCTGCATCTCTTTGAGACCCGTTAATTCCTCGAGGAAGTCTGGTTCGTTGAATGCTCGGAGCAGGAACTCGAAACCCGAGTTCCCGTACTCCGAGAGAACACTCGGAGAACAAGCAGTACACATCGAGAAACGCTGCGTGTTCGGCGTCATGAAGTGCAGTCTGCTGAGGAACATCCTGATCTGGTGGGGTGCTAGACCCAAAACATTATTTGGCGAGTCCCTTTCATTCCTGTCCAACTCATCCGCGTCGTCGTTGAAGGCGTTGTCCGGGAGCGCATCGTTCCCATGTTCATGTTGCACGAGGGTGGCAAAAAGCTCCGTCAGGAACGACGCCGCCATGAAACTCACGCCGGGTCGGGTCACGGTGCACTGTTGATCCAGCGTTCGATCCTTGGTCGAGTTCATGGGGCCCACGATATCGTTGCAGAAATAACATCCCAGCTTGTTCTTGAGCGTACCGTGTCGCATTGCCAGGAACGAGTCGAAGCCCAACGCTGCGTTGAGGACCATCTTGTCATGCCGAGCTCCGAGCATCGTCGGCAACCAGCGAGCTTCCCTGGTATCGAGCAGGAGGAAAACGGCGTCATGCTCTTCGATGAGCTTCTCGAGTTTCTCCACCGCCTCGCGCACAGGTTCGACGTCGTTCGCCGATACAGCGTGACCCGGCATCGGGATTTTTAGATCTGTATATTGAACGTTCAATCCCGGATGGATATCCTTGAGAGCTGCAGCAGCCGCTTCGGCCTTGGGACGACCGCCGTTGTGAGTATCGGCGAATTTAAACAACGATTGACGCGCGGGATTAGATAGCGACACCTTGCCGTTATCGAGGAAGGTTATCTGTTTCACTCCCCAGCCCAGAAGACAGCGAGCCACGTTACAGCCTAGAGTCCCAGCCCCTAATAAAAGGCACTTCATCTCAGATATTTGTTTCAGCTTGAGATCGGGGGCCAGACGCCACTTCATCAGTTTCAAGTTGAGATCGACGGCGTTCTGAGCTAGAACCAACGGATCAAAGCAGTGCGAGAGGTTCGCGAGTCTCGGTCCGTACTGGCCTTTCTCGTTCCTTTCGTAGCCCACGTAAATCCACCCGGGCTCCTCGAACGTCACCTTGAGCAGTCTGACTGAAAATATTTTGGATTTTTCGAAAAACGTCCGTGGTGTTCCCCGCAAGGCGATCACTTCAAAGTCCGACGTTTCGTTCGGCATGTGATAGGCGGTCATGAGCAGAAAATTCCTCAGCGGCCAACCGGCGTTCGTCTCGGACGATGAAGGATCGGCGAAGACGATGTAATGCGTTCCACTGATATCGTCCTTCATTTTCGAGACGGGACACCGCTCGAAGGTAGTCTTGTTTATCAGCGCGAATGGTAGGTTTCCAACGTTTTTCGCCAATCGTTCGCGGTTCTGGTCCGAGAGCCTGTCGCTCACGGGAATTACGGATCCCAGCTGGTGTTGGGTATCGTTGAGCATGGCGGAAGGGAAGGCACACCAATAATAGAAGAAATATTTCTTCATGTCAGCGTACGACAGCAGGAGAATTCGATTAAGAAGATTAGGATCTTCGAGAGCAGCGCCCGATTTTATGTTCGCTATGATCTCGTTCATCGAAGTTTCCAGGAGGTTCTTCTTGTCGCAATTCTTGAACGTTTCGATGCTGTTTTTGTTCAACAACTTCCCCGCCAAACGGTATACACGAGAGTTTCCAGCCGAAACGTCAAACGAATCGTAGCTTACGCAAGCGACGGCGTCTTTGATGTTGAGGTTCACTTCGTACTCCGCATGGAACTCTACAGGATCTTCACAGAGCTTCAGCTCGTGTAGTTTCTTGTCACTGAGTTTGTGCCAGAAATGCAAGTCTATCTGAGAGGAGAATGGGGTGTACCGAAATGGCTCCATCGGCGCTTCGGTGCTCTCAGGAACAGACATTTCACTGAATTTACACAGAGTCAGGTTTGATCGGGCACGCCTCGAGACCCGCCCGCTCGCGCACAGAAATTCCCTCTCGGATTTCACAACTGAATCGACTGCGGGAAATACGGGCACCCCTCGTACTCATGAATTGAGGAGGGGAGTAATTCGAATTCAGCTGTTCGCTTGATCATTGATCGGCTAACGGGTAGAGTACAACCTTTGGCGTGGTAGGCACCGACCGGCGACGACAGACCCGCGAATCATGAATCATGAAGGTGAACAGGGAAGGAATACATACTTTATTTCGGATAGCAGTAGTTATGGATAGCCACGGGGCGTTTTCGGAAGTCGACTGATGGGCGCCCAGTCACGCTTGTCACGCTTCTTGCAATGGAAGATCCGCCAGGATAGAGATGAAAGTATCCCCCTATCCCCCTATATAATAAAAGCGCTATGTCTGCCTGACACCGGACCACTTTTTAGAGCTCTCCACCTCCGAACAGACCCCAAATTTTCCCGATCTTGAATCGTATGCACCGAAGCCTCGGTTCGGCCATATCGATTATTCGAGGCATGGGTTGATCCGAAGAGCGCAGGCGGCTGGTAGCCTCACCTAAATGGATCAGAAGCACACATCATGGAAACGGAGAACGGAATTCCAAAATCATCGAGAAAGACGTACAAAAGCTGCGCAACTTTCCGCGGAGAGATGAGTCTGACCTCACATGATGGACGAGAACTCTTCGCACTCGGCGAGGGGCTAGACCACATCGCCGCGTGCAACCGATGATGTGAATCTGCGGCTCTAATGAAGATTCCTATTACGGGGACGCGAGTTCATAGGAATACACGGCGGGGCATTGATCAACTCGAGCGGGACTCTACCAGCAGGAGCTGAACTCTAAGCAAGAACGACCCTCAGCTTCAAATGAGCTTTTCGTTGTCCAGGAGTCGGGTTGTGTTTTGGGGCATGTCGGGACCATGCACGCCATGCACGGGGCGGGTGAGAGAGAAGCACCCAACCCTAGAGGAGTCGGAGCATGGCAGGTGTCAAGCCTCGATCGATTTCGATCAGTGATGCGAGACGGATGCATATGCATTCGGAGTGCCCATCGAGTTTTCTATTTAGTCGAGCGAAAGCACACTAGATGGGCGGAGGAGCAATGGATACTATCATTCCAATCATCAATTGCTTCGAATGCTGGCGAGTCTATTGGAACGGACATCCTCACTGGAGCATTCGTTGGGAAATTCTCCAAGTCGAATACGTCGCTTCCAGGTGTAAGGAGAGAATCATTTCTAGGCGAATCGATCGACGCCAACATCACCACTGGCAATTAGTTCAGCCTTTCTCAGGTATGAGGGAGAGGTCCCCTAGGACGGTAGTTGGTAGCTACGGGGGAATCCGAGAGCTCGATGCTCAGCTTTGTCCTTAGGAGGCAGGCAACGCTATGGTTTTTATAGAAATCTCCCAAAAAGAGCAGCTATCCTTCTCTCCACGCTTACGAAACGTCTGAATACAGGTTGCTGCGAGGCATCTTTGAGCAACTTTTTATGAAGCTTCAGATAAGCCGCTCTGAACAATTTGTTGTTCCCCTTAGCGAGGCATAAAGAAGAATTTCCGTCTCCTCCGAATGCCCTATCGGCATCGTGGTCCGGAAGGGTATAGGAAGAGGAAAGTACAAAGGGCACCATGAAGATTCGAGCTTTTGATCATAGTGATCTGAGATCGCGGCGAGATCGTTCCAAGTCGGCGACCGTCAGCTGGCCGTGTTCGTTTGAGAATTTGAGCATCGCCGCGAGGAGAAGCTGGAGGAAATTCTTTTCTGCCAACAGGACTCGACCCAAGCACCTCTGGCGAAGTCCCATTTCGGCCGCTTCTCAGGAATATCACAACGATTCGCTCCCGGTCGGATTTGACAAGAGACAGTGAAGATAGAGATGTCCGTCGAGGACAAATGAGTCTCAATCTTTGAAAATATCGTTCCGAAAATAGGAGAATCAGACTTCTTGGCAAATCTCGATAAGGAGCGGATTGTGGATAATCGTCGCGTCGCCTTTCGCGCGCGATATAAGGATCGCGGTGTACATATACGGTGCTCGAGGGTCAAGGAGGACGGTGTTGCTATCTCCACCGGCGCTCAGACGTGATGGATCACTGTACGGCTCGTCGTGGATCTGATAAGCTCTGAACTCGTCAGGAACATAAGAACTTGTGCTGAGGTGGCTCAACATGGTCAAGGGAGTCATGGTCAAGGACATTCAACCTGTCTACGTGGGAAGCGCTCGGGAGGGCGGACGAGTCGCATTACGGTTATTCCTCTTCCGAATATCGCACGAACAAAGTAGCGGATGGGCTCATCCTCCCAAGTCCCAACAATAGATGGTGTGAAACCTCGCTCTTAGTTATGCACGGACTCTGACCCTCTTCCCCGCCTGAGCTCGTTAGTATTTCGGTGGATTCAGACTGAGAACGCAGGGCCGATTATCCGAGTCAAAACTATATCGAGTGCAGGGGAAATAAGTGAGGTACAAACTCATGTAGTTGCTGACCGAGCCCACGTGCATCGACTTCATCATCAAAAACGAAAGTGTATCCAACCGCGTCCATTTCCCTCAAGTCCGTGAACGGGCACAGGCACCCGCCTCGTGACTCTCATATCCAGAGTTTTTCCACGAGGCCTCCACTGGGTAGTTTTCATCCTGTGGTTTCCTCGGTTTTCTCATTGTGAGTTTCACCTACCTCAGTGTTCTCACCTTGTGGCTTTCCACTGGTGGTTTTCACCTTGTGGAAACTCCCCCCTCACGTGAGTTCCCGGCCGAGGGAGTTTATTATTGAGCGAGACGGAGCGCTCTCTTTTTCGCATGGTAACCGGCGTAGCATTCGGGGGAGAGTGCGGATTTCCCGATCGGCGGCTCGAATAATAAGGGCTTAGAATAAGAGCGCTCGCTCCAGAGGGCTCCCCTTTTCGGCGAAGATTCGCTAAGGAGCTTTGAAAGTTTGACAACCTTAGATCATGGCCCTTAGAATAGAGCTGCAAGTTGGAAGATATCCCGTTCATGCCAGTCATTTTTCAGCGACGATGAACGCTCGATCGACCTTCGGGAAAAATTTCCCCCGCCGGCTGATCTCGAGCCGAAGCGATAGTCTTGAGCGTCAACGAGCGGGAATGGGCAGGTGGAATGGAGGAGCTTTCCAGAAAGCATTGGCAAAAGGGAGGGTATATTCTGATTTCTCGCCTTCTCTCGCTGAGATGATGCTTCCCATCAGGGAGAGATAGTTGTCATTCGATAGAATACCCGTCGAATGAATTCGCCGGAGGAAGATCGCGGTGCGATGTGACTAGAGATCATTGTTCTCAGTCAATCAGGCTCTATCGAATCCATGCTGTTTGTTCATCCCGGTGCATCACAGACGGAACCTAAACTTCATGCTAGGTGAAGTCGCCTTTTGCCGTCTTGGTCCGCAACTGAAGGGGTTCCCAAACTTATTTGTCCCGCGTAACCCCTCAGTCATTTTCCAACCTTCCGCGCATTTTTCGCTCTCGAGTGAATATGTTAATGACCCTTCCTCAGCTTGTACAATCGTATGTTAGTCTCGTCTGAGGGCGACCCGTATATATGATACAAAGGATATAATGATCATGGTGATGGTGTTTGGTGATAAGTGTGATGAGAGATAACGTTCACAAAATTTTGGATCTCGATTCGACCGCGAGTACTGTAATGCGCTCGGATTGTGATATGTCCACATTCCAGATGCCTGAGCTCAACGACTCCGATCTAGCCGGTCAGCGCGACTAGTACCAGACTCGACTTCTTAGTACGTCTCCGAAATCGCTGTCTCAAAGCCGCTGAGTCTTCCTGCGATTCCCGAGGACGCTTGCATGTTCTCCTCCGCTGAGGAAGCTCTTCATCGCGAGGGATCGCCGACATCCACGCATGGTTTTGAGCATTGACCTCATGCCTCAATCTGAATCCACATACATACTATGTATGTATCTGATTCAAAAAATACAACGAGCCAACGTCGCTTCGGTATGCGCGAAACAAAATTCCGTGGAGACCAGTCGGAAGAAAATCCTGAGAATCGATGGCGCCCGGTATTTGCGGCACGCTGGGTGGGTGTCCATCGAGGGAAGGGAGACTCGGGAATCGATGTCGATCAGAAAGCTATCGGGGGAGACGCTGCAATGAAATAGTTTCCACCAGAATACTGGCTTACTCGGTTTACCTTGCGTTCTTCATCGCGACTTCTCAAACTTTCTGTTAAAATTCGAAGACAGATAATCGTTAGCCCCAATGGCCGGGGCGGGCATGACCGGCTCGATCTAAGCCGCGAGCCGCTAGCTGCTCATCGTCCCGACTCCAGTGACAGACATTTCAATCCGAGCAAAGTATTCCAAGAATCTCTACACAGACATCCCATCCATAGTATGGAATGGGAATGGGGAAGGAATCAGTAGCGTCGATATCCTCTGATTCCACTTGCGAGTTTGTCAACATTGGAGGATATCGCGGGAAAATACTCCGGCGAAAGAGACTCTGAGACCTGCAGTGAACGCGGCGTTCGCGTAGCCTAAGGAGCAAGTAAAGCACGGCGGGGCGGAGAGGGCCTGCTCAGACAGTGGGAGAAAGCTTCTTTGTGCAAAAAGTTCCAGAAACAATGCAGCAGATGGCCTTCAGCATCTGAGATTCCATTCTGAGTTCTTGTAGTCGAAGCTCTCAATACGCTATACGTGCAGGCACATGAGGCGGGAAAAACTTCAGCTGCTGTCCACGCCTAGTTTCCGGGCGAGAAATTCACTTAAAGGTCTCGCTATGAGCTTATCCACCGCCGAATGCCGACCTTCTCCGCATTTGGATCAATCTATGACTGTCGCTTTCAAATACCCTACAAAGTGAATGTATCGGACATGTAATTGATCGAGATTTTAGTAGAGAGTCCTCTAATGATGTGATAGGCATGGACTCGACGGGGTTGCGGGGAGCGAGCGGGCGGCAGATCTTTGAACTGCTGGAGTTGAACGAAAATATCGCTTACCACCGATGAGAAAATGTGATGCTACTCGGAAAAGCTTACATCAAAGCGTACACGAGCAACACGGCGTTGACATTTCCATAGGTACACTGCAATAATGCCATTCAGGCGGTCTCGAAAACAAGTTGCACGTGAGCGCCTTCGATCCGGTGACACACATGATTCCGCCGGGACTCATCCCGCGAGAGCTCGGCGTTTTTTCGCCGATTCATAGAAGCCTCGGATTGACAGGTTGCGAGAGGACTACTTCATCCTTTGATTCCTCAGCCTGTGGCTTGGGGGAATCTTCCCTCCCGAGTCCTACAACGGTAGAATACATGCCCACCCGGGGGCGTTCTCAACTATTGGCTCCCGGATATCCGGGAGGATCTCTGAGCTAAGGATATATTGAGATCCTGGAAAGAATACACAGTCCTAAGGATATATTGAGATCCTGGAAAGAATACACAGTCCCGTACACTCCAGCCCGCAGCCCGGACGTGTTTCATTCATGAGGAGCTTGATTCATGCTCATAATCTGCACATTCAAGCTATCTTACATCAGGCATGAATGTGCTGCTGATTTTTCACGGCGAAAAAGAGAAAAACAAGCAGGCCATGAAGTCTTCTATTAAATGAGCTTAACCTGGGAGCTCAGAGAGTGAGATATTGTTTCATTCGGTTTCCAAGGGAAACTAGCCAGTGGAGCTAGCCGGGAGCCCTCAACAATTTGTCGTTCTCACAGCCATCTTTATTGAAGTTTCCCCCGAGTCTCATATTTCGGAAATCACCCCGCTTCCACCATTCCGTCTGCCCGTCGTCTGACGTCAAAAACAAGATTTCAGAGCGAGTCTTAGGAAGTCGCTATAGCTGATTCGGAGAAGTCCTGTTCCGTGTTTGTCTCGCTTCCGGAAATTATCGGTTACGCGTTTGCATACCGAGCAAACTCGAATGAAAGCATCCATATGGATTGTCGTCTGAGTCCCCAGTCGTCTGACCACATTATTCACGACGCCATGATTGATGTCTCTGTAACCGAGGTCGTTGAGCGCTCTGATCATATCGTCTACACTCAGAAGACCGCGACGTGACAAGTCGTATTTCCTATAGAGAATTTGCCACTGCTCCATGAAATGGAAAAGATGAGCGAAGTCCTTCAGGTCCAAGCCGCCACTCTCGTCCGAATCGAACATTCCGCAGAGCAGAACGATGGTTTCTTTAGTGAAATCACTTCCGTCGGGGTTGCAAAAGGCCTCGAACATTTCACTCCTGCTCAATCGGCCGCTGTTATTCGTATCAATGCGCTTGAATGTCTCTATAATGACCTGGAAGAGATATGTCGGTGCGTTGTTAGCTTCGTCATCAAGTCCGCAGAATTGCCTGGTCGTCATTCCCTCAGGGTGGAGGACGTGCGACGTGGCCACTCGGCCACCTCGGCCACTCGGCCGTTTTTCTCGGATTTCGCACCCTGAGAGCGTTGCCTCCCGCATAAAAACTGCAAGGAAGAATTCTTCCATGAAGGCTTGAACTTTGTTTCGTCGGGAGCATCCAGCCGCTTCATTCCGGGATAACGGAATAATGGTCGATAGTCAAGATGAATGTGTGTACGTCCGTCTCAGAAAATCGTTCTGAGGAGAGGCTTCAGGACGGTTGGCCCGTGGTACAGGGAGTCACTAAGGCTTGAGTTCGTACCAGAGATCCTTCTGGAGAGCAAGGTCTCTCGGGACCAGTGTTCGGTATAGTGAAGGTCAGTACCCGGTTCATGATATCGTCTCCGTGTGATGACCATAGGTGAATCAACTATTTATAGCGTCATAGATGATGATACCTGAGGGACCGATAATCGCTGGGATGATTCTCGATACCGATAAGAAGATTAGCGGTCCCCGGTGAATGCGCAATGAGCTTCGGATTCCGCGAGCGCTCCCACTACACCCCAATCCATTCAGACTCCGGTGGAACGCTCATTCGAATACGGCGGGCACCATCGAGAAGTGTTCGGTCAAGGGCAAATGATGATCGGACTGACAGCGCGAATGCAAGCTTGGGGTACCTTCGGAGATCTCGAGCGCTATCCCCTTCTTGTCCATTCCAGCCGGGCGGTCTGATTTTGGAACCCGAGCTCGCCTAGAAAGCCTCGCTCACTGAAGAGACCCTTTCCCCGAGGATATGACGTCTGACGTCATGAGTCGTCACGTTCGAGGGTCTAAGATTCGGGAGCTGAGCTTCGGATGACTAGGATTCGAGGATTCTATGAGGGAGAGTAGGGTCGATGGAAACAGAATTCCCCTCGGTTGTTTCCGAGCTGAGATGGGGGAATCAGAGGGCTGATAAAGCGACCGGCTGTCTCAGTACGCCGCCGCCGTGAACCGCGGGTCATCGAAGCGCGAGATTCCTGCTGGCCGGACGAACCCAATAACCATAACGGAAGCCGAACACTTCGTCCAAAACACTATCGTCGACGTGAATACTATCGTCGGAAGTGGCCGAGTCTGTTATGCACAGTCTTCCCTTCTGACGTCCCGCGACCGAGTCCTTCGCGCTGAGCGTGAGATATCAATGACGGACTGCAACAGTCAGGAACGATAGCCCATCAATTATTTCCAAGAGTTCCTCGCATCGTAGCAAGGGTGACAAGCTATCCATGGAGAGCATGTGGAAAAGCAACTCGAATCGCAAATGCTCCCCTCGAGCTGGCGCGCATCGATAACAGGGCGAATCCAGGAAGTCTTGGAGGGGAGTGACCAATGGCTTGTGGGTTCCGAATCGATACCGAAGTCTTTCTTCGAAATCGGACTTATCAGCAGCCGTAAGTCGCGAGAGAGGCGCGAGCACACGCTCGACGGAAGGAAAACCTGGCTCACGAAGATCCTCCGGTCCCGAAGGCTGAGCATAAGACTCGGGAGAGCGTGTCATCATTCCAATTCGGACGCTTTGACTCGGAGCAGTACGCTCACCCGCATTCAGAGCTCAGTCGCTCTCGAGCGAGTGAATTAGAATTCGCATCGTCCTGCGTCATGGTGTCACGATACTATACCAAAGCAGCTCGAGGTTCTCGAGGTTCAAACCAGCTCCTCCGCCGGGAATGCCCGCTACAAGCATCTTGATTCATTCATTTCTCCGTACAAATTCAGCGGAAGCTTCGAACGGACTTCTCAAGTCCTTGGCATAGCAAGTCTGATTCGCCATTGTCCGCGTGCTCGCCATGAAAAGATTAGTGTCTTTTTTCCCGGAATATCCTCTGCGGGGAGGACTTTATCATCCGAATCTCGCGACGTCGTGCTCTCACTCTCACCGGATAGGATGCCAGAATTCGAGCCCAATGACCAGAGACAATTGACCCTATATATAGGCTAGGTAGAGGCCTGCCGATTCCGTCAACTTACCGGATCCAGATTATTAATGTCGATCGTCTCAAATTGCGTGTAACCGTAGTTCGAAGTCATCATTGTTGAAAAATCCATTGTGATCTCATGTATCCGGAGCTTGACTCGAAAATAGGTGCGTCCAACTTGGATCAGGAGAAACTTATTTTTTGCTTCGTCGTTTCCTCGACGAAAGCATGCCAGATGTCAATCATAATCATGGGTTGTGCTGAAACTCTGGGGCGGTCCCACTATCTGACCGCAGGTGCCTTCGTAGAGAGAATGCAGAGCACGGGCTCATTCCCCGATCGCTACGCTCTCGGGAAGCCCCTGCCTCGGACGCAGGAAACCGTGGTATGGCCTTCTACTACCAACATGCCTGACTTTTCTTGAGTTGCGTCATGTTCTGAACCCCTCCGAGCAGCCGGAGGACGGTTTTCTGAGAAGTGAACGGGGAATTTTTAGGCGCGGAATGTGTCGGTTCCGATTGAGAGGAACACGAAAGCCGAATGGAGACCCGCGCTTCTCGCATAAGTAGCCGGCTTCTTAACCCGGAGCTGCGATCTTCCGCTCGGAACAACATCAGTGATAGGTGGACCTTAGAGCGAAGTTCAGATGGTGCAGGCGACTTGGCTGATTCACCGATCACCTAAACCCTTGGAATCATTGTTATCTAAAGACGCGATCTTCGCGCAAGGGGTTGTCTTTATCATCCCCCTTATCTGCGGACACGGGCCTAGGTTCGGTTTTCTCTCGATCGCATCAGGTTTAGTCGGAGTTCGAACCGTAGATCACCGACCGTTTCGGGGACAAGGTGCATGAGCATCTGATTCTCGTTCGAGGCCTGGGTCAGTTTCGTCGCAGTTGAGGGGCAGGGAAGGAATCGACAGAACTGCTTACAATTACCGACTGACAAGGAGTGAGAACAGGGAGTCGGGTAGAGGGAGTTAAAACCTCAATGTCCTCTCGAGGGAACGGAGTCGTGAGGAAGCCGCGGATCGCGGGAAGAATAGCAGGTTGATGATGGGCGGTGTCAGTAGACATTCACGATTGCGAGATTGAGGCAAAACTCCATGCTCTCAGCGATGATTTTCAGCTCGTCGGAGGGGAAGGGGGGTTGGGCTCGTCGCTGATCATCCGCATATAAATCATTCGTTCACGTCCGCATCACATAGCACTCGCTCATTACTTAGGGAGAGTTCATGAAGAAGAACTCATGGAAACGCATGGGGAATCAAGCGGCAGGAATGTGAGCCCAGAGTATTGCCCCCGAGTCCCCGCTTGTGCGTTCCGCTGCAGTCATTCCCGACGACATTGGAATCCCACGATTGAGTCTTCGTCCCGGATCGAACGCATCGATGCAATGTTTCGGGGCTTAATTTGTCGTGTGTAGTACGCCACGGTCGACCCTGTCAATGGGTTCCTCGGGAGGTTGTCTGATATGGAATGCAATCGATCTCGGCTCGTTAGTAATCTTGATTTCCCGATTCAATCTCGTTCGCCCTGAGATATCGTCAATGAAGCGAAAATACGATCTTATTCGAGGGACAAGCTGATCGAGATTCGCGTCGTTAAGGAACTAAAGCTCGTCTAAACCACTTTTCCCACCCGGAAGCGAGCGAGGGCGCGATTCACTCAACAGTCCTCATGCACCAAATACTTGAAGAACCCTGCGGCGACCCGAAACGTATCCGTCCGGCAGACCCACATCCAACTAGGACTTCCATACAGCACCTGTCCCCGCGCTTACGTCTCGGATTCCGGATGCTACGGCCGGAGCAAGTCAAGGGAGCCGAGTGGGGGGGTCTCACCTAAATGGCGTGTTGTTCATTGAGTCGACTCGCGGAGGCGATATGGGGTTTATTTTTAGAGTTCATGCTGATAACGAGCGGAGAGCTGACACAACTCCTTATCCCGACTCAAACTTCCAGCCCGAATGTGTTATCTCCGTCCACCTTCCCCAGTAAGCGAGTCATCATTATTCACGTCCGTACGACGTCCCTTTGTTCAATATTTGGAAACCACTCCGCTTTATTAGCAGTCTGAATCTAGATTGAGCTTACCCCGTACGAGAGTCTGAATTAGAATGGAGGTCTATTCGCATCACGACACGAATGGGACGCGGAGCTCTTGGGAGAGCAGGCGAAGTTCCCTCTGCAGCTGGATACCATGTGATCCCATCATCGACGGAGACCCCACTCGGAGGTCGAGAATGAGAAGTTCGTACTCTACACATACGTTCGTCGGAGGCTCAGGAGCTCAGAGCTTCCTGAAGGTTCCCTTCCTGATGCGACGGTAACAAGACGGCCGTGACCCTGACGACCCGAAGTCTCACTATATTCAGTGCTGGGGAAACATGTCGCTGAATTAGGGAAAAAATGCTTCCCCCGAGTTGTCCTGGATCATTCCGAGCCGTACTGTCCTCCACGGCACCCATGTGGCGAGCATCGTCCGTGTTGCTCCACAAGAGTCGCCGAAACTTCCGAGCTAGGTACTCGTTAGAACACCGCGCTCTTGCTTGGTAGTGGTCGCAAGTCTCCATCGTCTCACACGGAAGTTGATGACAGTTTTTTTGGGAACGAACGACGACACCGAAAGTCTCACTTGAGCAAGTTCCCCGAGCGCAGAATACTGTCTCCGAGTTTTCCATTTCCCAGGGACCTCGACGAGACTCTCTTGACCACACTGAGGAATTCCTTCTTCTCCATTCGCGGTTGTTCCCGAAGTTCCCGCGAACGATCCGCTTCATGATGATCCCCTTGCTTCGGGAGAGCTCGTGTTTTTGAGCGGATGTTGTCGTCTGGAACCTTTCACTCTCAAGGAAGGAATCCTCCCTTCCTGACGGTCACAGCGTCGGAGAAACTGGAATCCCCGAAACGAGTTGCGCAAGCTCTTGCGGGGGAGCTACGGAATGGAATCGAATGATTCAGTCAGACTTCAAAGCTGCGATATCTCGACCCGATACGCCGCCGCCGAGTGTTTCCGCATCGTTGGCCGCTGAGTGAGCGGAAGACCGAGCGGATGAACGGAGAGATTTCTGACTACCTGACGCCTTCCCCCATCGCAAGGATAGTCTACCCCATGTCCTCGCACGGTATCACCTGGCGGCTCCGGGGTCGGGAACGTCCCCGCAATAATTCTAAACATCGCGATGTGATCGAAATGCCCCGACGAAATGTCGAGAAGCTCTATGAGAGCGAGAGTTCTTGAGTCAAGCGTCATCGACTCGTTGAATGAATTTCCCGGGATGGCGATTGAAAAACGGAAAGCGTGAGGAAAACGCCGGCAAGAAATAAGAAGGGGGCTTCGAGCTTCAAGCGTTGAGATTAAGGACGCGACGTTGGCCCTGGCATCACAGTGGTACTGTACGCCATTGAAGCCGCTTGTTCCGCTATCGTTTCCAATACGGGGCACAGGAAGTCTCTGGATTGTTTCTCGTACAGTCAGGATTCGAGAACTTCTAAATTGAGAGATAACAAAGTCTCTAGAGATGCTGCAAAGCGATGTCCAATACTGAGCCGGTACCGCTCGTTTTGGAGCGGGGGGAAGATTTTCAATTTTTCCGGCTCCGGGAGAAAACCTCAAGCGGGTACTCTTGCCTGAATTCTCGAATTCGACACTCCATTCCGATCTCGCGCCAGTCGAAGAAGGAGCTTCAAAGAACTCCGGTCTATTCAGACCTCGAGAGAGACCAGTGAAGTTTCGACAAGGAGTCAGGAAATAATTTAATTTCGAAAGGATCGTTGAGGAACACCAGTAGAATTGGGAAACTTCCGGCATCTCGGGAAAACGAAGTCGAGGTAGGGAGCGTAAAAGCCGGATGTGGTTGCGCAGAGCGGCGAAGGCATTCTTCCAGCCGTTCTGAAGAACGGCAGCGTAGCGTAGTTGCCTCTTCAATGGAGCCTGAATCGCCGTATGACGTCATTGAGAAAAAGCGTTTTTTTCCTCTGGCCGACTCTGGCGATGGTGTCTCGTCGAAGTTCAATGCAGGCGCCACCGCCCTCGTCCTCATCGGCAATATACTGCCCTCCGAGTTCGGGTCTTCTCGTCTAAAGGGCCACCGGTCAATTGCTGTTTGGTGAACTGACCCACGGAGCGACCCGTCGGGCGACCGACCTACCCACCGGCCGGCCGGTGGGCCGGTGACACTGGACCAACTTGTTGGTTCGACTCGAAGCAAACAGAGGTATGGAGGGAGTTCGCCGGCTGCCTGTTCGAAAGGTTTAGAAGCAGTGCTTTCGGCGTCGTCGACGTCGTCGTTGAGTCGGCTACTGACGACAACGGACAGTTGGCAAACTGACGTTGACGTCGTTGATTGCGGACTGCTGGTAGGGTAGGACGGTATAGGCGGAGCCTCTCAGTGAAGCAGGCTATCCTCCAGCGAAGCGGTCGAGAACCCTCCTCCTCTGCCCTTTCCGATGGCGGGTGAAGCTATAGGTCCTACGAGGGCCTTCACCACGAGTAGATGAAGTGGCGGGTCTTCAGAGACCACTGATATCTGCAGAATTTCGACTAACTGACGTCTTGAGTCTCCAAGAAATTCTGAGTTGTCACGATTCGGCACCAACACGTCCGTCGATCCCCTCCCCCCTCGGACTGCGTCTTGTCATCGTCGAAGACTGCAGAGAACACAGATCACTCTAACACGGTTCAGGAAGCGCGGCTCATCACCTCCACAAAATCCTCTCTCTCATTCTCATCTCTCATTTCACTCTCACTCTCTAATTCTCCTGAATCTCCATCACGATTACACGAAACTCAATTCGATCGGTGAAATTGCGTTCGGGCAGAACCGGTGATCGGAAGGAAACTTTCCTGCTCGAGGATCTGATCTGAGTTGGACTCCACGCCGCCGTTACTCACAACCTCAACGAATCAAGCCAGCGCTCCCGGTCATCATCTGTTCGACTACTGCGAATCAACAGGTAACGTTCCCTGTATCTTTCGAAGGAAAAACTTCCTCCTCAGCTCTCAGAGTGTTTTTTTTTCCCGGCGATTCCAGGAGATTGCTGAGCGGCTGGAAGTTTTTGCGAGTGTTTAGTTGAGAGTTTGTTTGTGCTTCTTCCGAAGCACACGCGAGTAGGGCCGTCACTCACAAGTGCTAAATCGGGTACAAAAGGCTCGCCTAGATTCATGATAAGTGACTTCCGTTGCCTGTTCGCCACAAAGATTGGTCCTAATACGAGCCAGTTGATGCCGGTTATTTGTTCGGTCGCGACGATCTTCGATGCTTGCCAGCTCTCATGGGAGACTTCCTGTGATAGGAAGCCAGGTAGCGAAGCGAAGAGTTCCTCCGATGTGGTGATGTTTTCTCAGCCGCTTCTAGGACCTCTTTCCTTCCTCCTTCGCTTGAAGGATTCTCCCTGAAGCTGATACGAGTTCGAATCATCATCGACAAGGGATCGGAATACTCGGAGGTCTAGTCTCGGGTCGAGTCGCACGCCGAAAATCGCGGCTAGAGAGAATTATCAGCCTCGAGTGGAAAAAATCGAGAGGAGATTTTTCGGGGGCTCCGTGTGTTATCCGTGTTCTCTGTTGATGTGATTCGATGAATCGCGGTAATACGGAAGGGAAGAGACTAGGTACGGGGTCCTTTTCGGGAAGCGATCGCGAAAACTGTTTCCTTAACTCCAATAGCCGACCACAATCCTTTCGAGGTGATGCGCTCTGTCCGAGGGCTATTAAATTGCGGGATGATCTCGCCTAGATGCTCGCTTAATTTTTTTTGCGGGAGTGACAGCGTGCGGAGCGATGATCGATCGATGATCAGTTCCGAGGTTACTTCTCAATGGGGCTCGGAGCGAGCAGACGGCGCCTACGAAACGAATAGTCACTTTTCATCTTGATTCGGAGTGGAAGCCCGAACTTCATTGATTGCGCACTCCTGCGTATTTTTCGAGTGGGGTCCCCGATCACAAGCGGATTCAAAGGGAAGGGGCTGCAAGTAGCCATGCCCCCCCCACATGTACCCGTCATAATATTCGGGAGGGCCTCGAGGAGGGAACTGATCACGATCGTCCCCCTTCCCCCACTCTTCCCCCAAGAGAGAAATTCAGAGGTAGCAGCAGAGCCACTACCGTGTAGAGGACGTGAAACGTCTTCGGAATGGCCATTCGTAAGACTCGAGCATCGTTATTATTTCTTTAAACTCAGCTCCTACCCGAGCGCAATGGGAATCTACGATCGCATAGGTAAGCAAGGATGGGTCGCTGACATCGGGAGTCACCTCCATCGGATTGACTAGCGCATCAATGCCCATATTTCTCTGATTCGTATGTGATCTCGCATTGCTGTGGGACTGGCTCACCGTATTCAGTCGACGCGCCCGCCATTGCGCTGTCCTTTCAGCGCCTGTACGTGGCCGTTTACAATCACTCGCAGTTTTAGTCCGTGAACGAGACTTCCGACGTTTGGAACTGGCTCTTTTAGGTCTCATTCTCGCTGGTGAAATCGAACTCTCCACCGAAGTTGGGAAAATATCTTCTTCCGAGTGGAAAATATCTTCTTCTGAGTTTTGTTACGCGCGCTCTGGAAATTTGAAATCGCCCTCTCCCAAGAGCAGCCATGTTCACGGGAGAATAGGGCGTATAGGGTGTCATTCTTGCCTCCCGGAATTGATCTGTGTGTGTCGGAATTCCGTAGGCAGTTTATGAAATTGATGTGCCGTAAATTTGCTATCTAAAGACACCAACCGGGTGTCGATCGGTGTAGAAAGCACGGAGCTGCAAGGCGTCGAAAATGGACAAGTTTCGTCACACTTTTGGTGAAATACTAGGCCAACCTTTTTAAAGACGTTTCACGTCAAAATCCTCGATCCGCTCGAACCCTGTCTCGAACCGGAGACGCGGCAACGAACGTAGCTCATCGTTTCCTGGCAAAATGCACGAGTTCGATCGCGTTCGCCGGCGTTCTCCAGCAGTGAGCGTATCGGTCACGATTGGCCATAGATACTCGAGGAGATACTTTGAGCGGATTTGAGCTTCCCTCGCGTCGTCTTCGTCGACATCCACGTCGTCTCGAGGTCCTCCCACCGGTTCATTTGTTCTTCGAGGATTTGGCTGAAATCCCTCCTGAAGCAGATTGTTTCGAGCTATAAAAGGTCCTCCCGTTCGCTGTCCGAGCGATGCGCTCCCGTCTAATCATCCTTCCCGACATCCTCCGCAAATTCAACCAAAGCAAGCTGCGTGTCCAAAGTACGAAGTGCTTAGTTTTCGAACACTTCCGAGACAGGGAGCTCCTTCCCCATCGCGAGTCGTCGCTAGTAACTTTGGATGACCGAGTTTGTTTGTCGTTGTTGTTATGATACCACCTGGAGAAGCGATAGCGGCCATGGGATCTCAAGGAGAACTTGGACATCACTGCCACCGCCATGGACAGTAACAAGGCTACGTCTTCCATAGGGCCAGCGCTCCCTTGTGCGGCCCGCACAAGGGGAGGCGGCAACTGGTGTCGTTGATGTTATCTCGGCTTCCTTTCTGTGCCGACACACGAACTAGGCACTTACGGGAAGGCCTTCGGCTCGGAAGATGTCGCGAGGGTTCTGCATCCGTCGGATGCTCGTGACGATAGGAGCCGCTTATTGCGTCTCGATTCTGACTTTTTCTTCCTTCCTTCGGGTCACTCGAATCTCAATTAATCGACTTATTCAAAGCCAGCGGTTTGCATACGGTTTGCCACGCGCGAGTGATTCGAGGTGAGCAACAAGCTGCACGTTCGGCTGAGAGATTGCGTCTCGAAACGTCCAATCTCCACGCCTTCGTTTTTCTGTCGATATTGCTGAGACGCCCACTGGAAGCCACCCAATTAGAAGACAATCCCACGAAACAATCGTAAAACGTTATTGTTTTCGTTCCTCCCGCATCGCTCACCACGAACGAAATCGAGCCGTCAAATGACTGGGTCCGAATTGAGACTGGCTGGCGCGTAAGCGGCTGGTGAGTCAATGTACAGCGGACAGGCCACAGTGCCTGAGAGGAACAGAGCGGCCTGAACTTAATGGAAAAGCTTTACTCGAAACGTCGTCTGGCGCTTGAGATGGATTGCCGACCTCAGCAAAATTGAGTTGCGTGCTCGTCTGCTTTCTGAAAAACCGAACGGTATCGCTACGGATAACTTAATGACTGGGCTGGGTAACTCGCATCATCGCCTGCTGCAACCCATTACGCTATCGGCTCCCGTTCAGAACTCACAAAAACACACCCATTGGATACTCATGGCGAAGAATTTCTCATCACGTCCCATGTGTCTGATTAGGCTTTTATTCTATTGCACTGCTCGGGAGAGCAACAAATCGCCTACAGCGACATGCCGTATCAACCCCGTCTTATGTCATCCGTTCCCCCGGCTAGGAGAACTCCTCTATTCGGAACGAAGCCCAGATTGCGTTCAGCGTGAACGTGGGATGCAATCGGGATCCCGATATCGTCGAGTGTTCCCCGGAGTATGCGTGTCGAGGACGCGCGGATGCGCGGCCTTGCGCCCCTGTCCAGTCGTCGGAGCGTTTTTGAAGGCAGCTATGCTCGAGCTTGTCGAGCATATTTTCGGACGAGATTAGAAATCGACGAATTTGGTTGGATTTGCCCGAGGCGATGACACAGGGGTACGGTCGACGCGAATCTCACTCTCAGTCCAGTGAGGACCGACCAAAGAGCCGGCCGGTGAGTCGACAGCAAGCGAGAAAATAGCGAAACAACTAAACCAATAAGATCAGCCGCATCTAATGACGCTGAACGTAGCGGCTAATATTTTTCCTCTTGGCACCATTATCGCCACACCGTCTCGCGGTCATACCGCGACTCGCTGGGTCGGCATTAGCGGCTTATACCGGAGAACTGGAACGGACGCGGTGGGAACGGGTGTTAAAGAGGTCCTCGGCCGATTGCGACCGGCCTGATGATCGTAGACGACTCGACTCGAAGTGAGGAACGCTCTGGGTATGGCAATGAATTTCAATGAATTGCTGCCCGAAATTTTCGTCCTCGAATAATTGCCGAGGACTTCATTCCCCCGCGGGATATATTCTACTCTGTAAAGCGTCTAGAGCGGCTTATCGCCCTCGTATGAGTACAACTACAGTTTGGGGATGTTAATTTCTCCTCATCCTCGTCGGTCTTTCCTTATACAGCCGGTGGTGCAGATTCGTTCTTCTCCCGAGGTCGTGGGAATATTCCGACCAAGTCTCGATTCTCGATCCGATCGGAGAAAAAATCACGGGGAGCTCAGGTCTTCTGATCGCGTAGGGAAAAGCCTCGGAGCCGCATCATTGCTCGGGGGAGTCCTATCCCTATCGCGGGTTTGATATCAAATACCCCAGGCGCTTAGAAGTCGCTCGAGTCCAGCGTCCCCGAGCATCTGTCGTTCGGTCGGTCAGCCACAAAACATCAGACCGCTGTTCAGAATAATCCGTCGAAACCCGACCTGGCCTTTGACCATGTCTGAATGCTGTAAGGTGATCTAGTTAATGCACTTTCCATGGGCGAAGCACTCGTCCGCTCACTTGGCTCGACGGGGAGAGCGAGACGACGGGCAACAAGCCGATCAGCATACGGAGGCTGAAACCGTGTCAATCTTCACTCTCCAGGGTCCGAGCCGCGCGTCGATTAAAAGCCGAAACTTGTTCCGACTCAGCCACTTACTGCTGGGGCTCAATGAATGTCATCCGCTGCGATCTCCACAGTTTCCATGTTGTTCCTCGCACCCTGGACCTTTCGCCGGCTTAATGACTCACCCCATGAACACCTGGTGTAGACGAGAGCGAGAACTACCCCACGATGTTTCGGAGACGCCATCAAACGAATGCAAAACTGAAACTTCTCTACGGGGAGAGCGTTCAAACTACTACTGTGGCACTCGAGCTTTGAAAACTTTCATCGGGAAGGCCCTCCCGCTCAGAGTGCCAGGAGCATTATATCCAGAGTACCGTCAACGACACTCGACGAAGTCGTTTGCTATCTATGAGCCAAGATAAGCTCTTCGATTTCAATGTTGAGGAATCGCTCCATCACCTGGTTCAACGATATCCACCGGACGTTCCTTCCCGTTGTTGGGACGCGTATATAAGTCTGGATGTCTAGGCCACAGATTCCGACGCATTCTAATTAGGCGGCTCGCTTCTGCGACATGACGACGCGTTTTCAAACCTGTTGCTCAGGAATCTGCCCACGTATGCACGCTTTGGCGGAAGCGCCAAGGCGTCGCGTGGTTGACGAGATGCTTTGGATTTCCACACGTGGCGCTGCTTCGAATATGGGTTTGAAGATTCATGAATTGCAGGAAGCCGGGAATGCAGGAAGTTCCGCTCCGATTCGTTCTGCGCTCTTCTCGACCTCTTCTGCTAGGAAGCCGGAACTTGGTAGAGATTCGCCAGAGAACAACTCGCAAAAACGCGCCATTGAAAAGCAATAACTCTTCGGACGCCGAATGCGCCTCTTCCTGAGCGACTGCGGAATTCCGCCAGAGCGTAGCGTTGTTCTGTGGGCTCTTCCAGTACTGCTGTTAGTCGGCCGTGGAATACTCAGGTGGGCACTTCACGCTTCGAGCTTCTTTCGGCTCTGAGTCATTCCCGCGGGATAGTCCCCTCGTTCCCCACACTCGCTGCGTAGCGCGATGGCTTCAACTCCGTAAGGGCAACGCGCAGTCCCTCGCCTACGGTATTTCAGAAGATATCTGTTGCAAAACAAGATCGACAGCGTTTCCAAAATGGTTTTACGTAATTCCTTGTTGTGGGTCTGCATAGCGTCTCGGCCGTAGTCGAAACAGGACTTTGAACGTCATCCCGCGTACCGTGGGAACAACACGTAGCTTGTAAAAAGGAGGCGACGACAACGAGCTGCAGCCGGACGCGAAATCTCGTCAACGTCCTCAAGTCAGAGCAGTAAAACATAACTACCCTTTGTGCAAGGCGGGCGCGACCGCCCGACTGCCCGACGGGGCGCACATTAGTTGTCGTCCGGCCGGGCGCATCGACGCGACTAGACCGGGGAACATGAGCCAAAAGTCCTCTCAGTCGGCACTGAAGAGTTGTCGCGAGCAGACTAGAAAGCTCTGTGGCGCGCTGTGGGGTGCGGTTCTGTCACAAGCAAAGGTACTTAGTCGATTACCGTCATTACGGCCCGTACGTATACGGGAGACCAACGCTGCTACGCTGCCACATGTCGGCTAACCGAATGACTACGGGGGCCAGCGCAGGCTATCTTTGATCAACTGCTGCTCAATGCCCGTGCTGGGCAATGTAAGAGTCGACGGAATCGTGCTGATAACGGGGGTGTACCTACACCGAAAGTCTCGCTGTCGTTCCGTTCGAGTCTGCCATCGCCTTTCGTCGCCTGGGAACTCCACCTTTCAATTGCTCTTGCTCTGGTCTGTCCAGAGGCTCTGTGGCAAATCACGGGGATTTCAAGGATTCCTGCCGAGTGCTCTCGGAGGATCCTTCCAGCACCGCTCCAAAGTCGCTCAGCTGACCTCGGAACATTCCGACGAGCCCACGTTTGTTTGTGGAGAAAACATGGAGGTCGGGACGGCATTCCTCGGAAGTCATCTCTCGACGCCGCGGCCGTCTCGGAAAGCCGACTCGGAAGGCTTCTCATAACGTCTCAAGGATCGGTAAATAAAAAGTCCCTCCGGAGACGATGAGTTACGCTGTCCCTCGAGGTGAGCCCTGATATCGCTCCAGATTACAGTGATTCGCTTCGGAGCGCTTCCAGCGTGTATTGACTGGAGCAGACCGCTGCTCATACCAATTCAGGGGCAGCGAGCGTGAAACTTCCGCCTTCCGACTCACGGTCGATTGAGGGTAAAGGAGCACAAACTGTGAGAGCTTAAGCTGGGGCGCATCGGAGGAGGAACAATCGGATAGAACGGCGTTGCGCCCTGGTCGCAAGAAGAGCCGCGACTTGCG
Organism: Galendromus occidentalis; assembly: GCF_000255335.2. Taxonomy (NCBI): domain Eukaryota; kingdom Metazoa; phylum Arthropoda; class Arachnida; order Mesostigmata; family Phytoseiidae; genus Galendromus; species Galendromus occidentalis. The sequence continues at coordinate 707,285 of NW_003805488.1, read as the reverse complement.
TTCTAGAAGTCCGATGGAAGAGAATCGAGACGATGTTTTTCATGTGCTGTCAGGTTGTTTCCATTCTCGGCTACAACGACCGACGTATAGGCTACATCGAGCGAAAGGAAAGCCGTTGCAGTCGATGAGCCCAAGTCAAGCGGAAAGCGTAGATCGGGCAAGAGGAATCACCTGGAGGAGTGTGTAGATTTCTTAAAATAGAACAACCGAATCAACCTTTCAAGCTCTCGGGGGTCTGGAAAACTAAGCTGGTATACAACTTATTCCTTGACATGCTTCGGAAGGGAGGAATAACGCAGGGGAACGGAGCACCGACCGAAGGAATGGGTGGGAGATGAAATGAAGACCGACGCTAAAACACCATTCCGCTCTCGGGGTCACTTTTTCCGTCCCATTCCTCCTATTCAGCGGTACGCACTGTGCGCCGGCGCGCTTTCGGCGGGGAGGTGCTCACAGAGAAAACGTAAACTATCACATTCCTCCGGTCATTCTGAGAGAAAGGTCGAAGTTCAAGTGACGCCAGTGAGCGTTTCTCACCGCGGTCGAAGTTTAAGTGACGCCAGTGAGCGTTTCTCACCGCGGTCGATGTCGGCCGCCAAGTATCTCTCGACGAAGCGCAAAAGGAATTGAGTAGGACAATGAACGTTTCTCTTCGGGGCCTCGGCTGTCCAGACCGCCCGTTTGGCCCCTGAATTTCCGACCTCAAGACAAGGGTGTGAGAATTCCAAAGGTGAAAATTTACCTCGTGGGAATCTCGAGCCCGAGTTGCGGAAGTGAGCGCGGAACGCGGGCATTCGGAGTTTTTCTCTCCTCCGTTGGAGCCCCTGCTCCTTCCGAGTCCTTTGAAGCCTTTCATGAGCCTCGGTGCGAAGTTCCGACGACTGGAATGCCTGGTGCACTGTCTACCGGAATAAGAACTTCGTGAGCTCCTTCTCTCCGGCTCGGTCCCTGAAATACGGGATCCGCGCATATTTCGTGTTTCATTCCCCGATGGTCCTCCATTCCCGCGTTGGAGATGGATCCGACCACAGTAGATGCGAATCGCGGGACTTCCATCCGTGGAAAGACGAAACTTTCGAGAGCAGCCGCCTCATCCCCCTTGATCATTGCTCAAGACCTTAAACACTATACGTTCCCCCGTGTCGTTCGCTTGGAGATGATGCTATCTTTGAGCATAGCGATTCGATACTACTTCCCTGTGTCATGGTTGCGAACGCGTAAGATTTTGGCCGGAGCGAGGCTCCTATTTCCAATGCGGCAATGGTATGGCCCGGGAAATTCCCGATTCGCTCGATGATACCTCTGGCGCCTCGAAACCTCGACTCGGGTGCTACCTGCTTCATCGTCAGAATCGAGAAGGCCGAAACGCCAGCTGTTGTCAGCGTTTCGGATGGAACAAAAGCTCCCTCAATTGTTTTGAGAGCGATATGCATCTCTTCCCGCCTCCACAGAGCCTGACAAGTCTCCCATTGATGAAGCAGCCATCGGAGACCGATCGGCGTTTGAATTGCGAGAAAACTCGGACCTCCTCCGAGCACAGCTGTACGCTCCTGAGGAACATAGGAACATTCTGACTTCGCAGATTTCCCCGCCCTAGAAAGAGGCGAAGCCGTGAGGTGGGAATGGCAAAACGGACGTCGGTGAGTCCACGTGCAGGGGTTTGATGATCAGCTTGGTGACGACGGCTATAGCAGCTTCCGTTTCACCAAACTCTAGTAGACAGTGGTCCCGATCTCTCCCGGGGGATGGTAGAGAAGAACGCAGCCGGAGAGATTGGCTACAGACGAGGCAGCCGTCCGAAGGTACGGCGCCTCGATGAGCGGAATAATTCCGATTGAAATACTTCCTTGGACAATTCCGCTAGCTCCCATTCTTCCCGCATAGCCAATGAAGGCTCTCCTCGTTCCTCTCTCATTACACTCCGAACTCCCGAATGCGGGCTCCGTTCTCCAAGACATGACGAGGAAAAAGCGGTATTTCGACAAATCTCGTCCGTGTTCGAATCGCGACATGGAGCTCGATCGGGGCGCTGCGAAACGGCTGGAAAAGCTCTCGCTCCTCCCGCGACTGCGAATCCGAGGCGCGCGGAACGTTTTTCGATGCGTGGGCCGAAAACCGCAGCAGCGCTGTTCCGAGTCGGGGCCCGAAAAAAATTTCGATTCCGATAACTTATGAAGCTGATTAAGCAAATTGCATTCGTTAACAAAGGGACCCGAGCCTGGAATTTGGGAACATTGTCGCCACAAGCACTTCTCCTTCGCAAATCGAGGGTGGGACGAGAGGGAAGTCACGGTTCCCAGATGGGTCGTCTCGGAATGATTTGGAGAATTCGGGACCTCCCGTGGAGGTTAGCCCCCTTTTTGGGGGAGGAATTATTTCCCCTCAGGCTCGCGCGGCTCGACTACGCGATTTCCAGCCCTGGGCTGGAGAGCGAGTGATAGGGGACTGGCGTCCGCCCTACCGCCCGCTTTTGGAACTCCCTCTCAATCTTGCCATCGGAGCGTCCTGCAACAAGTTTTGAGCAGGCGCGTACAGGACTCACCCAGCGGAAAAACGTCTCGCGCCTCCATTGATTCGGCTATGAAACGCTGGCAGTTCTACGGAAAGATATCATTACTGCTCGTAACTATTCTACGCGTTTTTCGCGCACCGTCACGGCGCTTCCCATGCCGGGGCTACGACTACAAAAATAGCAACGAGCCGTATGTTGCACGCACAAGTGGTTGGTCGCCCCCGGCGACGAGAGAGTACCTCCCATCGAGCCGACGGAAGCGCTAGTGAATCGCCGGTTCCGTCGGAACGTTCCGTCACGCCCTGTTTCGGAGACGAAGATCGCAATCATACTCGATGTGGAGCGGGAGCCTGTTGGACTTGGCCGAAATTCCTAGAATCCAATGGAAAGCATCGGTGACCGAGGTCGGAGAAGTCTGTTCTGGTGGGATGTCGACTGGCCCTGAAAGTGGTTTCCTTCCTCGTTTCCGGTGAGGTGCACTTCAATTAAAAACAATGGATTCTCCTTCATCCTCTTCTCCCCGCGGAGACTAATTCCTATCCGGTTGTGATTTTGCGTTCGAAAAGAGAGTCGCTCGTTCAGCTTGATTCTGAACCCGAAAGAAATTGACCTTTTCCACTGCTCATCAGCTCTTAGCGAGCAAGCTCACCTTCTATCCGAGGAAATCATGGCGCAGTACATGGGCGAATCGGATTGAAACTTTCTCGATGGAAGCAATACACAAGGACGCTTCGGTGGCCCGTCCGAATATCGATGTTATGATTAACTTGAGTTCAGTGTCGATGGTTTCCTCGATGATATCGGAGGCGGACTCAGTTAGGGACTCGAAGTCAGCGAGCCGCGACGAAAGACGGAGGCAAATCCGAGTACCGCGGTGCCCGAAAGCCCGCCGCTAATTTATCGTGATGCGTATCTAATCCGAGTTCACGGATTCGTGACCGCTCCACGACATCTGGTCAGGAACTCCTGCCGCTGGAGGCTACGATTCGACTCCGCCACGATTAATGATCGGGAAATGAGCAAGCCGTGCGCCGAAAACGCTCCGGGAACTTCGCCTCGGGAGTCGACTCCAGGTGCGAGGAGTATACGCGCATTCGGATTTGTTAGAGATTGAAGCCGGGAAGTGCAAATGTCCAAGCGAGACCTTCGGAAGGTCGCTGCGCAATCGGCATCTGGGAGAACGTGCGCCGAACAAGCGAAGTTTCGCGGGAGTCGCATGAGTGTTGGGTAGTCGCGGCTGTTCGTTGATTTTTCCATCGAATCTCGAGATATTTCGACGGAGTCGGCGCGTGCTTCTCTCAGTCGGAGCTGCGGATTTCGATCCCGAAATATCCAGGAAGAGAAAAACGTCATCCGAGTCGCCTTCTGGATATTCGCATTTCTCATTCTCGGGAAGTGGTCATCACAATGGCGCAAACTCGATGATTTGCTCAGCTGTGACCTCGATGCTGTGACCTCTGGTGCGATCCATTCCATCCGCGAGCTCGAGTTTGGGCGGAGATGCTCTCGCTTCCATAGCTCCGGAATCCTAATCCCCGAAAATTAAGGGTTAGAGAGTAGAGAACTCGGGAATAGTCAGCAAACGTTTATTCTGATCCAATGATGTGTCGGTTGCCCGTACGACTGGTGAGGGATGTCGCATCAGGGAAACCCCACTCCAAATCACAGTTAATTAAGTCAGCCAAATCAAATCAAAGCTTCGTCTGCAGAGGTGGACTGGGAGGAAATTCTGCTGAGTCAAAAACTTTTTTTGACCGTCGCGCCGTCCAAGTACTCGTTCCATCGTGGGAAAAAATCTCATTCACACGAGAGCAGGGAAGCGCTGTTGGGCGGGAACCTCTACCTCTCGGAGATATCCTGCTCCCTGTCCCTATATCCCCGGAATACACCTTCGCCAGAAATCGTCTCATCTGCAAACTTTATTGGTCTGCGTACGACGCTGTCCCAGAATAGTCGATAATCTCTTCGGCATTCTTCCTTGCTAGAAGAGTTGACTTGCTCGAGCAGTGTTCACTTTTTTGGCCACCGAAACAAGATCAGAGATCGAGTTCCACTGATCTCCTCAACATTCTAGTCGATGAGGCATGCTCACAACCCCGATCCCAATCCAGCCAACCGGCTTACGGCCACTGACTAGTGTCTGCCCCCGTTGGTCGGTAGCCTTCTTCGCAATCATCTCTTGTTGAACCGCGGTCTCTCATTCGAAGCTCGAAAGGCCAACCAGAGGTTCGAATGAATTATACATTCTGTACACGTGGGGCGTAATGGGCACCCTGTGCCATTCCTCGCGGTGGAGGTCGCAAGGGATCGGTTTCGGGTATCGAGGACCTCACGTCCGAATGAGTCACCGCTGGCAGGCATGGAGCCTGTGGTGCGCGGTAGATGAGTCATGGACATAACATTTCTGAGAGGGACAATTATTTGGATTGAAATTCTCTTGCATCGACTCAGGGATGCTGTCGTCGTACTTAACAAGTTTGTCAGTTGAACGCAGACGCTGAATCCAGGAGTCGCGTTCGGGAAGGGTCCGAGCTCCTCGTCGGCGGCCTAGCGTTCATCAGAACATCCGCTCGACACTCGAAGAGTGTGGGTCGACACTCCGGAGTCATCGAGAAGAACGATTCGACGGGTCTTAGTTCCACGAACGACATTCCATTCGAGCCCGATGAACTCTTTCAGGTGCCTCACCTTTGACTCGCTCCACCACTTATTTCTCTTATTCTATCTATCCTCCATTTCTCTTGTGTTGGAGGCGAGAAGAAGGCGAACGAACTCTCGAGCTGAATGAGAGGAATAGGAGATTCCAGAGACGCTCCGGGAAAACTTCACGAGCACATGAGAACATTCCTGTCCCACAGAACGAGAAAAAAAAACAATTCTGCCCCCGTCTGTTCTCCTCTGCAGCCATTCAACATCTACACCCTGGCGCCTTGATTGTAGTGAGTTGGATGCTGTAGTGTTGAGAATGTAGAATTATCCACAGGCGCGTTAGCGTGCACACAGAAAAAAAAAACTCATGCTGCCGAGGCCGTCTCTCCTCCGGGTGAGCTCGAGCTCGGATCTCGTAGAGCGATCCCGTGAAACCCTCTCATAGAATATTTCAGACACCGAGCAGGCATAAACGACATGATGTATCTGCCCGATAACCCCAATGGCGACCCTGGGGGTGATTCTTCAGATCTTCAAGATGTAGGATGAGAGAATATTTGGAGGTTCCGTGCGGGACAGAACTCAACCAATTGCTTAGGTCCAATGTTGGACTGGTTTAGCGATATCCGCAGGGTCTCCGAATGCCGAGACTGTGATAGCGAACAGGGTAGTGCTTTTTTCGGCTGTTGTCCATGGGTACGTCGCTCCGCCCATGCAACAGGTGTCGACTATCTTCCCCAAAGTTCCGATAAAACGGATCCATTGACTCATTGGAGAAACGCTCGAGGAGGCTTCTCGTAAATCGGCGCGAATTCTCGATAGAGAGGCGCGTTAGGCCCTGGGAACGACAGACGAGCGCGGCAAAGGAAAATCTTTTGGCAAACGATAGACGAAAGATAGCGTGGCGCAACAGCGAACCGAGGTATCAATTGTACCCATAATATTATTTTCTGATCGATGGACGATACGGGTAATCGGATCCTCTCATCGAGCGGCTCTAGAGCCTGAAGGTTTCGGACTGGACTTACCGGAGTCAGAGTTATTTCTACTCAAATAACGAAAAGGCTAGGGAATACCCCCCTTGTCCATCGCCTCACTCAGAGCCGATGGTTTTCCTTTGCAGGATGAAACTCGAGCAGCTTTGGCGCGTTGTGGTCATGTTCTCGGTGGCGGCGAAAGCACAGTATGGAAACATTCAGGTGAACCAACAAGCCCCGAGCAGCAGTGCCGGATCATCGTCACGAGCAGGAAAAGAACAAATTCCCCCATGGGGAACTGTGACCACTACCGCTGAACGTGAACCGACCTGCCTCGAACTGCGAGCTATGTGGCGCCACACCCGACGCATCATCCGCCACGCCGCCGAAGACGCCAATATCAAGCAACTTCCATCGTTTGTCAACACTCTTGAATACGCGTTCGCTCCTAAATTCCTCCAGTTTTGGCATGCGACACCCCCGCGTCAAGGCCCGAAGGCTTCGCTGCCGTTCGGCCGGATGCTCCTCACGAAAACGAAAAGCAAGCGGCCGCCGCCCGATTCCCTGTCCTTAACCGCCGACACCAAATACCAGGTGAGCGATTCGTTGATATTTCTTCTCATTATCACTAGCTCCTCAGAGCCGTGCGAAGATTTGAGTCGATGGGGAGCAGCAGCCGTGAATAATCTTTCCATGCCACGCCCACTTCAAACTAACTCAATCAATTAAGTGTAAACGTGTGACTTGAGTAAATGTCGTCGTCTAACTCGTGGTCACGGACGCCTACGTGATCGATTGTTCGATCGAACCCCCGGTTCGCCTTTTCTGCACCATGCAACTCTCGGCTCCCATTATTCGGACTGAAACAATCAAGCCCGGGGCGAAGCATATCCTCCGGAATCCGGGCCTTCCGGCCGGGATCAAAGGCGATTCGAAGGTGCAATATAAAAAGTAATTAAGAGTCGGAGCAAGCGACGATTGGTCCGTATCGAGTTTGCCTCATATGAGTTTCGGGACTCACTGGTTGTTCCGTTGTACTCTCAGCTGGAGTCCGCGACGACTCCCACCAGTCGGAAACATTTATAAACAAACATCACGTGCTCATCCACTTCGCAGACCACTGCGCTCCGTGCACTCGAGAAGGGGGAATCAGCGAAAGATTCGAGCAGCTTTTAATAAGTCCCCATGCTGAGTAGTTCCTTCTGGCGAGACACGCATATTGCACATCGGAGACGGTTGTGGGTACGATAAGTGTCTCTGCGCTCCTTCACGATTTCGTGCCGAGAGTTTCGACCGACTGGGTCCTCGGATCGACTCCTCTGGAAAGAGGCGCTCCAGTGTCTGGGAAATCGAGAAGAGCAGTGTCGTTGTGTGCGTTACGCTACAGGATCAAGTGAAGAGGAGCAGCATCAATGCCCCACGGGTCTCCGTCGACGTATTTCTTGTCGGGTGACGTACGAAGTCCTTCTGGCGATCTGCTTTCGTTTTAAATGTTCTCGTTGGAGGCGGATGATGGCATGTGAGAGAATATACAAGCGGATAGAGACGGAACGCGAGCAGCGTATGGTTTCATCCTGTGGAGCCGAATCAGAAAACACCGCGGACCTCAACGATCTCAACGTGCGCTTCAAGTAATAGTTTCCCGTAGATGGGGCTTCGAGCACACTGCAAGCCTCCCCAGTGAACTCGGGGCGTGCTCGTTCGCGGATCAAATCGGAGGGCTCTGTGGTATCCACGTGATTCCTCTTCCGATTTTTCTCAATTTCCAACACTTCGATGAAAGAACTCGTTCCAGGTACTTCCGGGTCAAAAAACACCCCGCGCACCCGCGAATGTCGGCCTGGGTGGCATCGGCTACTTCCATGAGGACGACGAGGGGGGCGAACTGGTTTTCCAGGATCCGACCGCTGAGATCGATGGCGTGCCTCGTGAAGAAGATTTCGGCCGCTACGGGACCATCGTCCGGAGCCCTGAAGAAAAAGCCAAACTCAGGAGGGAGTTCCTTTTGAGCACCACCAATCGACTTGGCAAAGGAATCAACTCGCTCGATACCTACAGGATTAGATCTAAACTTGTGAGTCATGAATTACGTTGTCCTCTAGAATAGTTCCCTCGGTATGCCGACACTGATAATTCTTCCGCTGGGAAGTCGCGCTTATGTTCCTCGAGACACGGCAAAGGGGAGCAATCTCTAGTAAATGTCCAGATGCTAGACCTAGGGGATGTAATCGCCAGCGACTCCTCGCAGACGCTGCTCGCGATGGATCCAAGAGACTCCCAGATGCTGCACATGGTCATTGGATTCTCGGAGGGAAAAACGTCACGTAGGATCAGAACTCGATTGACACGTCTAACATTGAGGGCACGCGAAGCTCAGTTCCCTCCCATGCAAACTTGGATTCCTAGCGGGGTAACCGGCTCTCGGGATGTTTTCCCGGAGGCTCACCTGACACGCATTCCCCGCGTTTTCTCACGTCAGAAGTCGATGGGTGAATCCCTTCTGAGCAGCTAAGAGAGCAGTCATTCAATCCGGCGTTGCGCTCCCCTTCTATCATCTTCATCTCAAATATTCGTCTAGAAGAGTCCCGACACCTCTATATCATGCTCATGTCAGCGGCTTTCGTCCCTGGGTGATGCTGCGTCGGAGGTCTCTCGGTAGAGATTCGCACGCTCTCGGATCGTATAGAAAATTGTATCGTAGTCTACGAGCTGCGAGTCTCACGGCCAAAACCACGGTGGCAGAGCGTCAGCAAGACGAACGAGGATCGCGAGTGCCTCGGCGTTCGAGTCCGTACGAAGGCAGATTGGGAAGATAGGTAGTCCCGCGTCGCCGAGGCTCCGTGCAACACAAGGCGGAGCTCGAATCGCGGTCAAGCACCGAATACGACACTAGCTCGCGAAATGCGCAGTTGCTTTTTAGTTCCGCGCTTCTCCCTGACTGACTCGAGACAATTTGCGGGGATTCTCTCCAGCGTCGATCAGGCTGCGGGGTTTCAAAAACATCGAGAGCCGCGGAAGTTCTCCCGGAACTACGCTCCGAGTCAGGCGAACATTTTTTCAAACATTCGATGATCGCCCGAGCCCAGAATGAGTGAAAGCTGAGCGTGGGTGCCTACAATAGACTATCGCTTCACGATAATGAGATATCTGAACGGACCTTGATGAAACAGTTAATATTCGAAGCGATCTCCGGAAAGTCTCCCCCCGACCGACGTCTCTCCGTACCCGCCCTGGACATTTCCATAATTGCTCAAGTAGCCGCCGAACGTGCGGCTCCACCCTACCGCAAGATTGGGGCAGAGAAAGAAGAAGGTCCCGAAGCGATTATAGCCCACTAAGCATACAAGGAAAATAAATAAGTCCGGTGAGAATAGACCCGATTCTATGTCGACGGCATAAACCGAGGTCTATCGGGTGACACGCTCCCAGCATTGTGGCCGGTACGGTCCAACATCGCGTGACGGCCGCAGCGACGGTCGCGCGATCAAGTTGACCGTTCCGCGGCGTCGACAAGTACGGTTTCCTTCAGAGCGTAACGCAGAACATGGGTGGGGTCCATGACGACATTCTCAAGATCGACAGGAAGGTCATATCGCTGACGACAGTGTCGGATAGAGTGTTCGTTTTCGGAACCCGTCTTGTTGTCAGGGCCTGGGGCTCTTCTTTGGCCTCGTTCTTGGGAATATCGTGCGGGGGCACTCTCTCCCTCTTGAGTCGAACCGCTTCTCGAAAACCTATCTTGCTATGTATATCTATGTATCCCGGGCACGCGGCAGGGAGATTTCCACGTGCACAGTACATTATCTTCCCTCGCCCGCTTGTTTGTCACAAAACCGAGGGCAGTGTCGCGGAGAGGTCCTGGAGGCTGTTTTGGGCAGAGGACAGCCAGAATTTCGCGAACCCGAATGTGTGGAGGAGGTAGCAATTTTGGCTTAACTAACGGAACTCGCCTGCTATTAAATACTCGCGCGGTCTCTTTGCTGGAGAACGTCAACGCGGCACGATACAAAGCACTTGAAGCGTAGTGACCTCGATCCGTGGCGGCGGCAGCGGAGACGACGACAACCTCCCTTCGAGGCACGAGTATAGAGATCACGTCAACCTCTGTCCCCAAGCGGTGCTTCCCAGAGGGGGGGAGGGTCGAATTTATTTTTAGACATATTTTCTACGATTGGATACTTATTTGCGCGCCTGTGACGAAGTTGAGAATTTTCGTCCAACACTGGGAAACCCCGCATAGGAGACCCGTCGACTCGGAGTGCTCTTAAATCAGAAAGTACATAGGTTCGGATTAATCTCGACGAGGTCTTCCCACCGAGTCAGAATCCGTGAATCCCCCGTCCCTTCTTGGGTTCATCTGAAAAACATCTGTCCATTACGGGGAGCTGTGCATTCAGTCCCGGTCGGTTTCACTCCTTCGGGAAGCTGATGGTAAATATATCATGCCTTAAATTGAGATGGCCTCCGGGAGGCACGGCGAGGCTGTCGAGGGGAGGAACGAGTCGAAATCGTTCGCGACTGCCGCCTAACTCCCGCTCCTCCTCACGGCTCCGCCGCGGACGCCTCCCGTTTATGCAAGAGTGGAGTGAAAATTGAGTCTACGGACTCTGAATGAGTGGCAGGGACCGGATCCCGAGCCACAGTTTCATAGCTGCTGCTGCTGCCGCCGGAGTCGTCGGCGCCGTCGAGGGCAATCGAAGGAGAAGAGGTATTATTACCATTCGGAATCAGCGATCCGCCTCCGTTGAGATTGATTGGGTGGGTGGGTGTTCTGGCTGGCAGCTGATGACATCTCACGCGCACTGAGAATTCTCTTTCTCGTTGACTGCGCACTCACAACAGACTTGATGCGCTCGCCAGGCGAATTAATCGAGGGAGTGCGAGTAAATTCATCTTCTTCACTTTCGCGAAAGCCGATTCTACTGCGAGTTCGCTTCGTTCGTCCTATTCCGATTCTGGTCCGTGGTGTTCTTTCATGGCGTATGAAAAGTCGATTAATTCGGCCATAGCGGGGGCTACAGCGTATCGTGACCTTCGTACCTCGACGACTTCTTGCCCTGAAGGACATGAACGGAGTCGATTCACTGTCCGAGCCTCTCAGCCAGCTGGGTGCAGATCAGCGGAACCTTGGGACCTTCAAGTTTCCTGTCCCGGGTTCTCTATACGTCTATACCCTGTGTGAACGCGAGCTCATTTCAGGAAGAATAGGCTCCCGAAATTGCTGCTTCCTCGAGCAAGCCACGTGTTCTACGGACTCGTTCAATTTGACGCAGTCAGCAGCGGCTTAGGGTTCCGAAGCGGTTCCGTGAAGCAGCCGAGGTTCTCCGATTTATCGAATGTTCCTGATCTGGACCCGGATCTCCTCGGGGAGTTTTGCAACTAGCCTACATGTGAATCAGGACGACTCCGGGGGAGCGAGCGTCCCACAAATGGAGAAAAACTCAATGACCGAATCGACGACATCTGCGGAGGCGGATGGGAAACCTGTTGGACATGCCCCGTGCGGACCGTATGTTCTAATTCCGTATTCTCTTTGAAGCATCTTGTGAGTTTTTATGAGAGTCGTCCTGTCGTCAATTAAGCCATCCAAGCTCGAGAACCGCTTATTATCGACTCCCGAGCGCAACGCTCGCAGGAGCTCTCAATGCAAACTTCGTTTCGAGTACCGTTGGGGACTAACAGCGACGCGCGACCGGTCGTCGGCTCGTAGCGGGCTCGATCTTAAGCCTTTTTGGGAGATCCAGTGATCCAGAGAGGAACTCCTCGATAAGGCGCTGACTGAAGGGCGAGAAACTCACCAACTCGTCTAGATTCGGAGCGATCGAGGAGAACAGCGCAGCATGCTTCTGACCAAACAATACGAGCCTACGAGGGGGACAGGGGAGAGCGGGGAAGCTCCTCGGTGCATATTCCATTTTCCCTCATGCCCGATGAGAGCGAGAGAAGCCTGGCGGCATTCGGGTCCGCTTGTTGACCCATACAGTACCCGCTGACCGACCGGCGACAGACGCAACCATTAGGTTTCCTGTTGGTTCTTATCAATTACGATTTGTCGAGCGGCGAACGATTCCGCCGCACCGAGGCTGATCGCTGCAATGTCGTCGACGCGACAAGGTCTGATGGAGCTGAGAAAAGGAGGGAAAGTTTCGGTCGAGTTCGGATGTGAATTCAATGTTTTCGTGTTTCCGAGTCTGTGCTTCAGGGTCGACCTCGAAGTGAAGCCGCGGTGGATCTCACAATTCTTTAGCTTCACGCGGTCTTTGTGGAACGGAAATCGACTTCACCCCTACGCTCTGATGCCGAGGATGACCGGAATGTAATCTGCCAGCTCACCATCTAACCATCGGCTTGTGCGTGCATTGTAGCGTGCGATACACGCCTCAGGCAGGCCTATATCCCCGAATCGTAAATACGCATTCAATGAGCGGAGAGATATCCCCCATTCATTTTTCAGCATGTCTTGTCTCCCTCGGTCCTCCCTGACCCGTGCCCGGAGTTTGGGATGTCATCCAAGATTTCCCTGATTACTCAACCCGTGACGTCGTAGACCTGCTCGATTCATACCCTCTGATGCCGCCTCATCAACCGGGCCATTCATTCGGTCGACCGTCGAGCACAGGAGGTGTCCCGAAAGCATACGCGCCGTTCTCTCGTGTGATTGCGGTGTCTCTACGGCCTTCCGGACGTTACGACTTTTCTCCTATCCCCTCGGAATACCTAGTATATAGATATTCTTTTGTTTGCTTAAACGGACTGAATACTATTCCTCTATCGGAGCTTCGCAGGACCTAGGATACCGGCACGCACGGAGGCTTTGCTTGTTCCGCTTGGGACTGTTGACAGCAATTCGTTCAGGAGAGAACTCATTTGTAATTGTAAACCACCAACCCGTAAATCAGCCCGCGAGCTGACAATTCTACAGTGATCATGTTGCGGCTAGCGCATCCGCTGCGACAACAACGGCTTCAGCGCCTTGGATGTTTGAGCACTTAGTCTCAAATAACAACCAGCTTCATCCTTGTCCTCCCAATCAATTTTCTCTTCCTGCGTCTCGTACCCGAAACTCTGGAGGCGTGCGTGGGATCTCCTTCCTGTAACTCCAGACGACTTGTTTTCGTCCCGGCCTCGAAAAACGGGTTTGTCTTATATGCGACGAGGAAGCTTCGCAGAATTTCCTCAAAGAATCGACGTAGTCCTTTGTCGTCGGAGTTCTTGAATTCCGTCGTCACACCCGGAGTTCTCGAACCCGCTCTTGCTCCCAACAGGGAGATGCGGGCAGGAGAACTAGAAGAAATGCGAACTCCACGATTTCCGCAGACTATCAATCCGAGCATTCCATTGAGATCCTCGATGGAGAAGGGGACCCCGTAGGCCATCCCCCCCCCTCGCCTCCCAGATACGCCCGATGGTTTCTTGATCGTGTAAGCTGCAGAATCTCATTGGGCTGATCTTGATCGGCGAACAGTGTCAAACACAGGTCAGAACTCCTTGAAAGAACTCTGCCGGACCGTCTCTGAGTCGTCGCGGACGCAGAGAATGAAACCAAGCTAATGAATCATAGAGGACTTTCTTTTATTCAAGCTGAGGTCGCGCTCGGGTCTTCGTCTTCCAATTTGCGAGACCGTCGCTGGATAAACACTCCGACGCGGTCGTTTCCACTCAGATACCCTCTGTTGCCAGCGTGCAGGGTCAATTCCCCCGACGGTCGTCGCCGAGTCCGATGAGTCTGGAAAGCATGAAACTCTAGTAGGTAAATCATGATGAAGCGAAGCCGTTCTCTTTTTTCGTAGAATTCATTCAGTGAAAGCTAAGCAAACGCACCACGCTCGGGGTCCCTTGGTCTACTCCTAGGCAACCCGCATTTCGCGCCCGGATATTCTTCCGACAATCTCACGTCAGGCCGAGGAGTCAACGAGAGCGACGCATTTCGCCGTTAGACGCATCGGTTCTGTCCCTAGGGGATAATGTTTAATTTTTATCGGCGGAAAACATTCTCAACCTCTCTCAGAGGTGCCCCCTCTAGATGCAGCTGGCAAGCTGTCTCCCGGGACTCGACTCCACGCTCCTCGCGGATTTCGATCATTCAGGTGTTCTTTTGTGCGGTCACAGAGGTGATGTGGCGGAACTGTCGCGCAGAGACAGGCGGAACGGCAGGCCGAATGCCATGCCGTGAAAATAACCGGTGCAGGCGTCGAATTCCCCGCTCGCGCCCGCGAGAGCGTACGGAGCTAGGAAATCACGGGAATATTTCCACGATTGTGTGAGTCCATTCGGAGCGGGTTGAACGCTCGTCAAACACAGTCAGCCCGTTAGAGACTCTCTGCCTCCTCGGCTCGGCGGTATTTCCGCGAAATCCTCACCCGAAATGTGAAACACCGCTTATCGTTCCACGCATTCCACACCATCGGAATGCTGCTCGCTCATCCCAGCCAGACGATTTAGAATTCATAGATCACCACTGTTATATTGTTTCCGAAAAATTTCCACGATCGGTTCTCTGAGAAGGTGGCCGACGCCATTAAAAGCCAGTGCCTGTCCATAGCATTCATGATAATGATCGTCTGCCGATGGGAATGGCCTCATTGTCGGAGAAACCCCCGCCGGCCCCGAGAACGAGCAGTTTGTGACGTCACATACGGAATCTGTACGCCTCGGAGTGGCACCCAGACCATTCGGCAGTCGCCTCGCTTGCGACGCGCTCCTCCAACACAATTACTCTCTAATTGTCGTGAGCCACATTCTCGGTCATAACCCGATGACTGGTGTTTATTTATATCGTCCGCTTCCCGTTCGGGGTAACCAACGAATCCGCCTCGCTGTAGTCTTGTTTCCGTCAGCGAATCCTCATCTAATTCTCTCCCTACGAGCCTTCCTCCCAGTACTCGGATTATTCGAGGCGACGGGAAAACCCGCAACTGTCGGTGGGGCTCGTTGGGTTCTCAGGCTCACCTAGACTAGGCCCACTCTCGCAGGCGGAAGTTTATCAATGACTGATTACCAACAGATATATTCGCGAGAAAAATACTGCCCTTGAGTCCAACCAGGAACTCAACGACAGACCACCAATCGAGGATGAGCAGGATCAAGCACGCATCGAGACGGTCAGAAACCGCTCAGTCAGTCTCACGATCAGTGAATACGAAGAGATCTAGAAGACACTCCCGGGATCTATTTTTAAAGGACGTATTATATCCAGTCACAATCTGTCGCTGACGAGCACGGTCCTCTCCAAAATGTCGGCAGGTTTCATGAATGGTTGTGAAACTTGCTTCTGGAGCACCGGCGCGCCGTCTGGTTCGGCAAGAGACGCCTGCGGCTCAATCGATCTCTCCAGCAGCGCTTCCGACGGGTCGAAGGCACTCGATACGCAGAGGCCTGGGAAAAATCATGGACAACGCTTTTGTCTTCCCTAAGTACGCTAATTGTGCCCCGCCACGAGGTCTCTCATGCTTGACGGGGCAGAACGTCGAGTTTTACAACACCAGGCCATTGAGAGGTCGTATCGATTTCCATACCGAAGTCTTCGACTTGGCTTGCATGGGACGTATCACCTACCTTATGGGTATCATACGCTGGAGCTTAATAGCAGCGTCTTCTCGTCTGAAAGAGCGAGATTTCTCTGGGAAGCTCCGAAAAATTCCTCGTAGCGGTTTCGGATCGTTTCGCTCCTCCAGGAAAAATTCTTCCCGAAGGGAAGAGGATTGGAGTGGAACAATTACTTTCCGTGGAATCAAGGAAAGCACGCTCCCTCCACGAATTATTTGTCTGGCCAACGCTGAGGCTCAATTATTCGTTGGTCCCGCTTAGCATCACGTGCGGGATAGCTAATCTGCGGAGGTATTTATTTATATCATCAGCTGCATACCAAGGCTTGTTTGAAGGAGTCGTCGCGGCGCATCGAGCCGTAGACGGGCTCTGAGCCGAAGTCTCGCTCTGCGTCAGCTTCTGAAATCCTCTCTTGACAGCGACGAAACCCTGCTGATGAGATTGAGAGACTAGAGCGGAGCCTGCAGCGACTAAGCGACGCAACTCATCGAGGAATGCCTGACTGCTCCTGTGTGACATTTTGTCCCAACGACCGGGACGAACAAGGAGCTGCTGTCGTGACATGATAGCGAAACTCTTCGAGAGCTCGGAGCGTGGGAGGCATCGTGGACGAAATAGTCCCCGCTGCGCCGCCGCACGTCGTCTCGACGGCAACAACGCTCCTGCATGAGACGAGGGTCAAGCGACCGAGCCGCGCTCCTCCGCCTTCCCTCCGCTTGTCTACCTACCTACCACGATCCTCGGTCGCGTTCGTAGGCATCCGCGTCGACGGGACGGTCTTTCCGCTCGCTCGAACGAACTCAAATTAGTCGCGCAGGTCATTCGTTCTTCACCGATCGAGAGCGACGGCGGCGAGCGCCGGGGGAGCGGGAGCGTGGTCTAGATGAGTAGCACGATTGAAGGAGGCAGATCAGTTCACCGAGTGAGGGAAGAGAGACTTCCAGCCCGGTAAGCCGGGACAGCGGTGTCAGCAAGTTCGCTTCTGACGTCACCGGCAAGTATTCCATCAGAAATTCCAATCGTTGGATGTCGACGTCACGATTATCGCTCAGTCTGGCTTGTTTTTTCCTCTTCTTCCACGATGCGTATAATGCTGCAATTCCCGTACGGTGTAGGCCTGACTCGGCGGCCTGCTGGAATCACGGGTCGATTTGCAGCCCCATCCATCAAGTTTTCTCTACGTTGGCCGCCGTATACGTTCGGCGGGACGCGCCGATTTGCTCTGGAGCGCTTTGCCCTCCAGCGACGCGGCCGAGTTCTCCAGAGGGGCTTATGAAGAATGACCTGTTGCCCACGCGAGGGTGCATTTGCTTGAGCCGGCAGCCCGTTTTCCGCCGCGTTTCAATCTTCGCGCGGGACAAATTACAAAACGGCTCGCCTTCCCTCGAGTCTGTCTCTCTGACGGATGTCGAGCGCACTCGTCGACAGAGAACAAGACGCGACGGCACCTGTATTCACTATTCCCGCTCGCCGGAATAGATGGAGCGGAGCTTCACTGTCGGGCCTACTGCTACGCGAGCAGTGATTGTGAATGAAGTCTGTTCCTGAGGGTGTTGCATTGACGGCGGAGGCGTTTACGTCGCCATTCTTCCGTGGGCTTTGCTCACGATGGCCGAAATCCCTCGGAGCTGCGCCGATGCCGCCAGCGTACGTCAATGAAATCAGATTTTGTATCCGTTGGGTAAACAACGAGGGATGATCCTCTCGATTCGCCATGCCACCTCATGCCGTCGCTGTTCCTTCGAGCCGTCATCACACCTTGTCGTGGCTGACGTCGTGTCGCTCCTATCCGAGCAGCCACGTGCGACTATCACCTACGGCGCAGCCGCGTTTTCGATCGGAGACAAGCCTACGCGGTGACTGAAAGTCTGCCGCTCCGCACGGAGGCGACGAGCGTGAAATTCTATGCCGACGTCTAGAGTTACCGGAATTGTGTCTTTCCTGCGAGAACGAGGACAGCTCATCATCTGGAACCATGACTATCGCGGTCGTTGCCACTACAGAGCAGCCGTTGTCGTTTATTGGCCATCCACAAGACCACATTGGAGCTCGTGGTCCGGGGACGGAGGGAGGTGTCCGTTAGCTTCGGTCGTGTCGGGGCTATTCGGCTGTCGGCGCGTCCAAACGGATAATTTATAGAACAACTACGAAGACCCATGTTCCTCGACGTAGTCGAAGCCCCGCTCGGCTCGGTCCCACTCCACGTGAGACCGTACCAGGGAAAAACGAGCATCTGAGGAAACATGATAGATCCGCAGCGAGCGAATGATCGGCCTAGAACGACTTCTTATATCGAGATGCGAGGAATCGCCTCCGTCGGCTCTTAGCTCATCGTTGCGAGACACGTACGTTGCTCTATACCCGATCCCGGAGCCGCAAGACAGGCTCCGTATCCTTTCTCCCCCCTTCCGTGATGATTGCGGTCGAGATTTCTCAAAACAATCGTCATCCTGCTCGTTCGAATCATCGCCGATTATCGATAAAAATCGAATCGAATCTCTTCGCTCGTGTGGATTTCCGCGGAAGATTTGCGCATGAGCCACGGTTCAAATCCCTCGCAGGAGGCTGGACGCACTCTTTGCGGTCCCTCGGGAAAATTTGATGGCTGAATCCGGATGCTTGAATAAATCATCATAGCGCGGTCCCACGAAGCTTCAATCGGAGGTCCCGACCGGCGTTTGTCCGCGGGCATTTTTCACAAACCGAATCGATCGAGAAGAATTGTGCCGGGACTTCGATCAACATTTGGCAAAGAGTGCATTCTGATGAGTTGACGAGATTCAACAATCTTGTGCTTCACTATAGCTGATTGCCCATTGTCAGGCCTCATGAATGAGGTCTTCCGACGACCGAGTGAGAAATGTAATCTGAAGTCCCTTCAAGAGAAGCGGTGGCGTGGGATGCTCCTCGGGAGCGTCGAACTACGTTCCTGGTCAACTTCTCTCGTCGCTTCCAACGACGGATTCACCAGAGCTCAGATGTCCGACTCGCTTCCATGAAAAGCAGCAGCTTTTTGTCCGCAACAATGGCAATTCGATACAACGCCAACAAGCGAGCTCAGACGAGAGCACCGACTATCAAGAGATGGCCATCGAGCGATTTTCCTGCTCGAAAAAGCGCTCTGTGAACAAGCGCGATATTCGGGGTACCGACATCAATGATAATAATCGCATCCGGGCGGCAACATCCACGATAACGACGGCCGAATCCGCAGCGAAAGCGGTCTCGTCGACCACCGCGGCCGAATCAACTCACTCAGCAGCGAAGGTCAAGGTTGCCTCAGGGTTGAGTTGTTCGTCGGCAGGGGTCGAGTTATTCCGGATGAAGAAATCCGAAGGACGACCAGTCGTCTCCACAACGTACTTATTAACAAAAGCGCATGAACATGAGCGACTGATACGAGGTGCATTCTGCCGTGCAGCGCTGCACTCACTCGACAGGAGCTTCCAGCTTATCTCGGCAGCGGGGGACACGGCTCGCTGTTACTTTCGGAACCCGCTCGCCATGTTCCATCACTTCGACGGGATCAACAGGTTTGATGAGAGAAACCCTAGATAGGGAGCCCTTTATCTTTCAACGGGTTCCATTTTGTGATTCTGGCTCCGTAGGCTCTCGCCCCATTGTTACGGCGCACGTGGAATAGCGTGTGGATTCACGAGGATATTGATTGACACATCCTCTTCTTCCGCTCTGTCTGCTGGGGTTTGGGTAACGGCTGGCGTTGAGCTGAGGAGTCCCCGAACGAAACTTGAGCGCAATATCAGCTCCTAGTCATGGATGTCTCCACCTGACTTGGAGACTCCCCCTTTCTCAATCTCAACGATCTCAACCCGATTCTCGACGAGGTGGTTTGAGGCACGCGGAGCATCGATCTGACCCGGCACTTTCCGAACGCACCCGAGGTCTTCCATAGGGATGTCACCCCTGTCTCATGACGTTTTTGGAAATCTCTTCCGAGTTCCGGCTCCGGGCGAATTGGAGCTGGATGACAAGTTGGGTGGGTGATCCAGGTCAAGGGGCTACAAGATGCGCTAACGGTTCATCCGCGGGCGCTCTCCGCGATTTCCTCCTTCGGAAGCTCATCAAGGCAAGCCGAAGGAAAGACGATAGAACTTGATGACGGGTGCGGAAGGCGAATGAAATGGAAAGCTTGCCGAAAAAACGGTCCGTATAAAGGGGAGTAATTGAAAGCCGTGAAAGGGGAAAAGTGGGGCGTGGAAACTCCCACGCGGACCTCGCGAGGCGCTGACAGAACACTTGAGGAGGGAGACCTGGGAAAGCTCAGGAGATTCCGAAGAGAAAAGTCACGCGACGGGGACCTCAATAAGTGTGGCATTCTTTCTATAATGGTCGAGAGGCCCGAGAGGTTTGGAGCGGAAACGACATCAGTGTAGGGTGGGGTGAAGGGAGTAATATGCGATTCTGGAAGGTGCGGACTTCCGTTTCCGCCACGTCGGTGCTTGAAACTACTCAGAGCCAATGGTACTTGTGGGAGGATCGCTTCTCGAGCTGCCAGGCAAGTGCCTCCGACGGGCGTTCACTTCGTCCATTGACACCGTGCATGTCCGCACGTTCTCTATGTACAATAGTGTTGACTGTTCCGCTGACCTGCTGATTGTTCCGCTCCGCTATTCAACTTTCTTCTACACTCACACTCCAAGCAGCTCCTTCGTTGTCTGGCTCTGACAGCGTTCGGGACTTGCAAAGCGGTGCAACAGTTGTATTTGACGCCGTCGACCATGGTGAAAGATTGGAAACTCCTTCCACCCCCTGGCTAGTGCGCGATTCTCCCGGTTCCTCATCTCCGGGAAACGCCATTCCCTCATGAGGCGTCGAAGTGTCGGTATTCGGTATCACGCGTATCCATGTTCTTCCAAGCCCTCTCCTTGCACAGTTGCGACGCTCAGGGTGCAACAAGCGGGATATCAAGATTGGGATATCACACAAGTTCGAAGCTGTCAACCTCGTCGGTCCTTAGAGAGTTCCCATCGTTCCGGGAGTCTGCCACAAGGAATTCTCTCAGAATCACCGACGCTTCCCGGAGCTTAAACTGCCGAATGTGACAAACGGTTCTCCATGACTCACTCAAGGAGCGTTACGGGGAAACAACGCGGAATGGAGGCGCTACCGAGTCGTTGGAGCGAGGGATCGTTTTTCCAATACTCCGAAACTGGCCTCCTGCGCCTCCTTCTCAAGCCTAGCGATCAGTATCCGGGGTCAAGAGAGCGCCGTCTAACATTGAAAAATTCTTGTCCTACTCCAATTAAATGATGTTTCTCGACTCTCCCCACCGTTCCTCAGGGAACGTTCCCTCTTCTCGTTACGTTTGGCGTCTCGGTTCAGACTCGATTCGTCCATTCGGTCCATCGACTCAAATTGAAAGGCCCGAAATGAACAGCGAATGTTGTTGCCTTGTCGTCTGTCTCTCACAAGCGATAGAGGCTGACCGGTTCGCTTCGAAGCTCTCCTCTCTATCCCGGTAGCCGACAGTGTCGTCGTTCGGCTCTTCCGAACAGTGTCCGCAGGATATTGTCGATTCGAGATTATCAAATGAGAATTATTCCCTTCCAGGAGCTGTGCCGTGAAAAAGTTGAGAACGCGCCGTGCAGGAACGATGTGGACTGTTTCTGTAGCAGGACCGTACATCCATATACCTGTCACGAAACGCTGGGCGTCTGCGCCAAGAAAGGTAGGCTGCGAACACCAACTCTTCGACGTAGAACTGCGCTAGAGCCCCTAGTTCCTCACAAATTGTGAGAGTAGTCCGAGTGGTACAGCGTAGACCGACTTAGAGCACTGGGCCAATCACGCACTTACTCTAGCGGGCCCGCTCTCAGTTCCTTGCTGGATAGCTGTTCTGGTGGTCAACCACGCATAGCAAGGGGGATAGCTTGTGGGAAATACGGGAGTTCTTGTTTCATAAGACGACGGAAGCTCCGCTCTCCGGACTCTTATCTCCGGCGACTGAGAACCAAGGAGTCGACTGCGATGAGGGAAGAATCGAAGGGGGGGGGGCGGGGTAAGAGACATCGGGACCCGCCAAAAGGCAGCTTCGGTTGTTTTCAATATCTAGATATTGCTACCTCTAGTGCAGCTTCTCGTCACTTCCTGTATTTTCCCGTCTCGTACTGGATCGACCCACTATTTGGATTTATGGTTTTCGCCGGATGAGCTTTCGGGCTACTCTCTCACATTCGCCTTCGAGATCCTCCCTCGGATATCCTCGCCTCTCCGAGATTCGTCAAAGCTCCTCAAAAACTCTCACAGAAAGTTCATGTGTCGGATTGAACTTCTGGAAAGAGGGAAGTGAAAGTTTTTCTAGCTCGGAGATCGTTCGTTTCATTGAGGCAAGAATCCGTTCCCCCTAGATAAGCGCTCATATTCATAGAAGCGGCGAACTTTGAAATCCCGCGCCCGGAAGAACGTGTTCCCAGCTCGTTCAGACCCCTACGCCGTCGACGCATGAGTTCGACGAAGAAGTACAAAATTATTTCCATGATCATGGGTTCCCGCCTGTGGGAAGGGAAAGGAGAGCGGAACTAGAAGTTCCGGGGGTGTACCCTGGATCTCGGTCGATCTCGCTTGGTCAGCCCATTATATCATGGAAATTCACAAAATTCTCGCCTCGTCCGGACTTCGAGAGTTCGTTTCCTCTAGAAACGGATTTATGAGCTTGTTGCCTCACCGGCACTCGAGTCGGCGAGCCGGGGAAATCAAGGGGAACACTCCGAGCGCCGCGGCGGCCAACTAGTATTGCGTCACGTGAGCCATGTGCATTGATACGTGTGTCGCCGTGATAGGTCACAAAGTTTGCTTCCTTGCTAAAGTTCATGTCATCACAGAATGATGGAGACTCGCAACACGGAACCAGTCCCGAGATTTTCTCTGGAGCTCTCCTTCGTCCCGGCAGGCCCGTCGAGCTCTCTCACGGCTGTCGCGACCGAGCGGGACACCGCCGAGTCGCTCTTCGAGGAATCCGACAAGAATCAATTCTCTCAGAATGTCGGAGCTCCTGACCTTACAGAGGAGGGCGCTGCGCCGGTCAATTTCGAGCGGGGACGCGGGAGCCCCGAAAGCGGGATCTGCGAGAGTTCTCGGAACAAGGATAGAGGACGAGTCGAAGGCGGAGAAAGTCGGGCGAAAAATACGACACAATCCTCATGCGCCCGCGGGCCAGTTGTTCCAGCCGTTGCGTTGAAGTCGGTGAAGCCTTCCGCTACGACACGACATCAAAATAGCTACCTATATAAATAAGAATCGCGTGTTGTTTCTCGTGCTTGTTGTCACGATCCGGTTTCCTCCTTCCTTGAGACGTCATGCGTTTTCTTCCGCAGCACTTAGCGTGCAGTAAGCCACGTCCCACTCCGATGGCTGCTGCGTTGACATTATCTCAAGCTCCTTCTCCGACCATCTATCACTGTCGCATCGATCGCTATCTCCGACCAGGGCGATCTCAGGAGCGGACTCTCGGTGATTCGGCTCCCGATCATTGGTGGTTTCAAGCTAATCGGGGCAACTTCGCCACCAGGCGTAACAAAAGCCCCTTCCTTTGGTTCGCACTTCGGCAGCCTCGCGATAACAGTGCGGGTGCCGTTTCCTGTGTCTGGATAAGGGCGTACACGAATTTGTATTTTTTTCCTTCTGTCATCTATCATCCTCGCATTTTCGGCTGCGCTGACTGTCCCTCCGACGAGGGTTCGCTCAGGTCAATATCGACTTCTGGATTCTCCCGTTTTCCGAAGTCCGAAGACGACGCAGAGGAGGCGAACACCTCAGATGGCACCCACCGTCAGTCAATCTGAACTACGATAGCTGAGCGCTTCCGTCTCAATCTTCCCCTCGTCGGAAGACTCGTCGACCCTCTGACTGAATGACTGCCTGAGCGAGGCACTGACGGAGTAGGTCGCCAGAATGATGTTGACAAGCGTTTCCCCCACCTCGCTTGCGCTGCCCCCCCCCTCTACGACTGCGTGACAGACTGCAAGCACGGACTGCGTGCGTTCGAAATTGTTCTTCTGCATCCTCGACAGCTGTGAGCAAGCTGTTGTCTGTCCGCTCGAGACGTGGGACAGTCGCAGCGTCTGGGATCGGGCACGAAACGGGGATGACAGAAGAAGGGCCAGCCGGTTGTCTTGCTGGCAGGAGCCCTGGCTACCGCGCAGCGTCGTTCCAGCAGCAGAAGAAGAGTAGGGGTGACTGCGACGGAAGGAGAAATGTGGGTAGCCTCCCTTCTCCGGTACGTGTGTGCGTGTGAGTGTGTTCGCTTGGGGGGCGAACGTTTTTCCGTCGTAGTGAGAGGGAGGCGGGCCAAGTTTGTTGCTAAAAATAGATCGGGCGTTTTGGGACGAGCTCGGCTGGTTTGCGTGCCGGTGATGGTGGTCTGTCGGTCGGTTGTTCGGTCCGACGGACGGACGGACGGACGGCCGGAGGTTGGGTTGCCGGCCGTGGGTGAGGGTGGATGGTACGCTTGCTAGCATCAGCTTTTCGGCAAAGAGAGCATTCTCTCTCGCTCGGGGGACTTCCCGCCCGCCTTGTAACGGCAGCCGGCAGGCGAACGTACAGGAAAGAGGCGAAGACCAGCGGAGCAGGAGGAGAGGACTCATCGTAGTAGAGTAATACGCTTTCATTGAAGCTCTCCCATTGATCCGCTACCGCCGCAGCCACCATCCCTGCTGCTGGCTTACTATGGCGCCCCGAAGCTTCATCTTCTTCCTCTTCGCCGCGCACCCTGGCGTCTCCTACCTTGAGCGAGGGTCGTTGTACTGCTACACAAGTGCTCCATGTCTATGAGCAGCCGTCGATCCTGTGCGTTCTACTGACGAACGCTCAGGCCGGGTGGGGGGCGCGCCGGCCGGCCGGCAGGCGGGCGGTCGGTCCTTCACGTACATGGAGGAGCCAGGAACTGCCACAGATGGTTCGGTCGCGCGCACAACTTGGCTTACATGAGCGCGTAAAGAGAGAAGTCCAGAGCGATATCTCACACAGGCCCTCCACCGCGGCTGGAGGGGGGCGAGCTCGTCTTATACACGTACCGCGGTACGCGGACCGATGAATTGCAATGAGACCTCGATGTCTACAGCCGCATTTAGGATTCAGAAGAAGACATTCCCTCCGGCCGAAGTTTCCCGCTCGCGTGCCTATCGATGAAGCTCCAATTTTTGCTTTAACCCACGAGCTTCAATGTATGACCGACGATTCTGATCTTTCCCTTTGAGTGAGATCCCTGTCGGAAGGATCATTGTGAATCGCTTCCGCGAAATCCGATGTTCGATGCGAGATCCGGTTCGTTTATTTCTCTGCCTGGAGGTCTTTCTGGCCGGCGATCGGGAACAAGGGGACGAAAAGCTCGGGAGCGGGCATCGTTGAAAGTTCACGGATCCATATTGAGAAATAAGCCCGTTTCCCGCGAAGGAGCCCGGCATGGAAACGACTTTACTCGATTCGCCTTGAATCATACGTCGACTCGCCCCCTGACGTGTGTTGATCGAGGCTGCGTTTGACAATGTTTCTTCGGTCTAGACAGGGGCTAGCTACGCTACGTGGACGGAACGAACGAGAATCCGATGTCCACCTCCGAGGTTGGACTTCATTTCCTGTTTGTTCACGATGTGAGCCGCTCCGAAAACAATTGCTCCGAGGCTCGAAAGAGCAGTTGAGCCGATTTGAGTAATTGCGGCAAAGATTGCCGCTGATGGCGGTCACGCCGGATTTTCTCCCTGTCTGACTGAGTGAGCCGAACAGAAGCGGCGGAACACCGAGGAGGACGGAAATGAAACTCGGACGACAGCGCCGCCATTGTGGTCTCGAACACATAGACGGTGCGCAGCGCGGACTCGGCCGGAAATATACATGGGAAGTGATTAGCATTTGAAAGCAAAACCCGTCTAGTAGCCAGACTTCTCGTAGATTGCTGCTCGTTATCCGCGCTGTTAACACTTGTTGACGTCTTTGCTTTATTTCTGTTGCCACCCCCGCCGACGTCACTCGTCCCCGTCCTAATTAGACAAAAAATTGAACTGAAAGCTAGCGGAACCGGCTGCGGCATCGGTGTGTCCGCTCGCCCGCCGGCTCGCTCGCCCATTCGGCGTCTGTGTCGTATCTCGGCGCACCAGGCCGAACGTGACGTCATTTCCGCCGAGCCTTTCAGTGGAAGCGCTCTCCCCGCTCCCCCACCCCCCGTCGAGGGACATTTTTGTGGAAATCTATCAGCTCGCCGCGCGCAGAATCTTTTCCCGCGCCGATGGACGAGGTATGATCGTTCGCGAAAGAATGACGTGATTTTCCGCGCTGAAGAGGAGAACTTCTTCAAGCATAGGAATGGCTACAGTTATAATGAGCTACTTACTCAACTTATCTCGCGTGATCTACCACGGGCAAATTTAACGAGCGCAGATCAACAGACTTTTGTTTCCTCTCCCGAGCCATTCACTCGGAATGCGGCTTTTCTCTATCTGATCAGTGATCACATTTCGAGAAACGAATGCGGGGTCGTTTGAGTCGTCTTCCGCAGAGATCCTCATCAACCACTCGGTCGGGCTCTGAGCGCCTCCGACTGCTCGGGACGGATCAGCAGAAAGTTCAGAGAATCAATTCGTCGAGGCTTTTCCGCTTGGTTCCCTCAACTGTTCTCCCGATGTTGATTCCGCTCGGCAGTTCGAGAGGGTGTTGACAATGAGACTTCTATCGGAGAATACATTCTCCCTCTGTCGAGTGCGCGTGAGAGTGAGTCTAATGACCATCTTTCAATTCGGCTTTAGCCGCAAGACCGCCGACCTAAAACGTGTCGTTCAGCCACTCCAGAGGACTAAGCGCTGGAGAGCTCCGGAAAAACGTGGTCGGAGAGCGTCGGCGACGGATTTGAGCAAACTACTGGACCTAGGAATAGCCTCGATGAATCATCATTGATGAACCAGAGGAGAGCGAGGAGCCGGAGAGGATTAACGAGGAATGGAAGCCCGGGGATCAGCGCGTCAACTGTCGAAATATCACACACTTAGCACATACTGCGCCTCGAAATCTGCCCATATTCCGTTCCGATCGAGGCGTACCGAAGCGGGCTCGAATGAAGTTCGCATGGTTCCCGGAGCCCGGCGACTCGAGTTCTAAGGATTCGATGGTGGACTCGAAGCCTGAAGCTGCCATGAGTTTTCTCGCGAGCGATGATGCGTGAGAACCTAGTCTCCCCTGTTGATTGCGTGATTAATTTCCAGCCCTCGGTCGGCTTGATTTTGAGCAGGCACCAGGTGACATTGACTCCATGCGACTGACGTCATGGAGGAGGGTCTGGGAGGAGAACTTGTGCCATACACCGCCCAACCAACGATATGAGAAACTGCTTCTGAGATAAGGGACATAATGGCGCGCCAGGTGGCCCTGAGCTCTGACCCGAACGACTGGCGGAGATACTTTGCTAACCGAGCAAATGTCTGTTATCCCTCATTCTGTCGTAGAAGCTGCTTGTCTGTCCTTCTCTTTTATCCTCGTTTAGCTATCTGCGTCTGCAGGCCGAAATTCCGGGTGGCCCGAGTCGCACCAATTTCCTCGTGGGTCGTCGCCGTCCACTCCGAGGCCCCATGTAAGACGATAACTCGGTACGTCGGCGTCTGCGGAGGAAGAGCGCCGAAACCCAGGGAGATAATCTGAAGTACAACTTGAGGCTCTCAGGTTTCCCGGGCACCTGTCGCCGTCGGGGAAAGCGAAAATTGCTGGAAACCTGCGAGCATCGAGCTGCGGGGACGTGGCCTCTATCAACGCGCCGCGCCGCGAGGTGCTGTGAGAGGGCGAATCATGGCTGCGGTCGGAGTCTCCCGCTGCAGGCGCCCACTGCATCCGTCGTATCGAGATCCGACAGCTTCCCTGTGCGCAGTACATAGCGAAACTATATACCTACATACTAGGTGGGAGGCTGCACGACCAGAGCGGTAATTAAGCCTCCGCTCGCATTCGGTAACCCCGGGAGGAGGGAACAAGCCAAGATAGGACGATGGGCTGCCCCGACGATAGGTCTATGTGGTAGTAGACTTTTTATCTACTCTGTTTCCGCGCTTTCTCCTGCTTTCAATAGAACTATTAATAGGCCAGCAGCTAGCTTCCTCGGTGAGCAAACACGGAGATATCAGATACCAAGGCACGTACACGGGTCGCGCACACCTTGCGCAACTCCATGACGGTATTCGACCCGAAAATTATCGCCGAGAGCGATCGGATCGACGTCAGAAGCGGCGATGTTCGCTACGGCGACGGATTGGAGGGTTCCACTCAACATGGCGAAAATCGACGACTCTGAGTCAATGATATTTCCGGATGCGATAATAATCAGCCTCCCCGTCCCCATTGAATGCCGGCCACTCGGGGATTTGACTTAGACGTAGCAAAGGCGGGAGATTAGCCCTCGATGACGGCAAAAAATCCCGGTACCTGAGTGAGGCGGACTGAGAAAGGGAGGAACATTCTCATACGGCGGCGGCTCGAATAGGTAATTACAATCTGAACCGATACGCTTGGAAAGCTCCCCGGCTACTCACGAGAACCGGTTTCGATTCGTTGTCGGGCCCTGGATTTTTTTGCGGAACGTATCTGATCGATGAGCACTCTGAACGCCTCGATTCGACTCCACTCTCCATTTAAATAATCGGAGAATCACGGTCGGGTTGCTCCGATTGTAGTCAACCGGCGTCGACGGCGGCTGAGGAGGGTTTGCCTAGTCTGACACAGTCTGCTGGCGTACCGAAGTCGACCGAAAGCCGGAGACGGAGCTGGTGAGGAACGCGGCAAGGAGCCGGAGAGCCCGCTGCGTGTCTCTTCTTCTCCAACTTCCGCTTCAACA
The DNA here is from genome assembly GCF_000255335.2 of Galendromus occidentalis. NCBI lineage: Eukaryota > Metazoa > Arthropoda > Arachnida > Mesostigmata > Phytoseiidae > Galendromus > Galendromus occidentalis. The sequence continues at coordinate 678,775 of NW_003805488.1, read as the reverse complement.
AGTCGCCAAGCCAATTTTGGCCCGGGAGCTCTGTACCGGAAGGAGACGACAGCTTTTTGGAGCCGTTGTGTTCGAACACTTTTCTTTCTCACGAAGTCGCCAGCTCTGTCCACATGGAGTCGGATCATGACGAGAGACGTGAGGCGGAGCTTCCGGACCCCATTTCAATATTCGCATGAAAAGAAACTCAATACCGTGCTCTCTCAACAGAAACCGGCAGGCCAGTTCAGAGACATTCGACTTGAGGTCTCGAACGGAGAGTTCTCCGTCAGCAAACTCCCGAATAATAATCATCGATTGCAAGGGGTCTCTTTTCTCTGGGCAGAACGGTTCTAGCCGTGGGATCCGTCCGGATTGATCGCGAGAAAACTAAACGGCGTCATTTTACATTTCAGGCGGCATGCAGGTGCTGCGGGACACTTACGGGCGGTGGTACCAGAGGCCGTTCGATGCGCGAGAGTTAGGTTATAACGACGAAGTTGCAAATGACCTCTAGAACGGTCGTCTATTCCAATCATACTTTCCGGTCAACACTACCGGGAGTGATCCTGACTCTGTGTTTCCGCATGAACAACAAACCGAAGAATATATCACACGAACCTCCAAGCGCATTCCCTCACAGTTGTCCTTCACTCGGGTTCCCCACCGATCTCCTCTCCCCCTCATCTGCCCCCGTCCGTTGGATGGGAACATCATTGCATTTGATCCGCTCCATTTGGATTCCCGAATCATCAGAAGACTTCAGGCATTTGATAGAGATGCTCATCGCTGGAATTGAGCCGAGGCTCAGGTGTAGCGATGTTCTGCAGATCTCGAATTTAGATTATAGATATTCTGAGTTCCATACAGCTGGCTCTCCGACATGATTTTTTCTCCGCGCTATCTATACAATTGGACCTCAAACTTGAGCCACCTCCATAGGAGTCGTCCCCGTCCCTGTGTCGCTCCGCCGGCTCGACCTGTGGGTCGGTTTTATTCGTGAAACGCGGCCAGGTTCCTTGGGACCTCTGAGGACTTTTTGGGCCGGAGGAATAACGGAGTGTGTCCCGACGAGATACGAGAATCAGTTCTGCGGGGTTCAGAAGCTTTTTCGTGAGATGGATCTCGAATCAGTCCGTTTCATGACCGCAACCGGCATCATCGAAGACTCCCTTATTCCATATCATATCATATCATATCGTGAGGCAAGAAAAAAAACTAATGGTCTAAGTCAGAATAGACAGGTTTTTCGTCCGGTTGTAAAGGGAATAAATTAAAATTTGTGTGATTCTCGGACGAATCAAGAGTTTTTGTCAGAGTTCCCAGAACGAATCAAGAGTTTCCACATCCAGATGATATATGGGCCAATTGAGGTGTATATTAAAGGTTATTAGATCGCAGGAACCTCTCTTCTACGTAAGGGGAAGATTAACCCTCAAGTTGACGAAGACGGTAATTGTCACCTCCCGAGAGAAAGATCAAGAATCGAGGCCGAGTTGAGTTTTCCTGATCTCTATGAGAAATCCAGAAATAATTATTAACAAACTACCTCCCTACCTTCGACCCACGCCAGAAGTGATGGATACCGTATTGAAGTATGTATTAGTGACTCGATCGAATTATCATCGGAAAAAGATGACTACGGGCCGGACTTCCGGTCTGGGATGTTCTTCCGCGTTATCTCGGACAATATTGAATGTACGAAGCTAAGCCCCGGAGGCGGAACCGTTGCTCCACATAAATGAGTTCTCTTATAAAAAGACCCTCCGGACTCATCCTCGAGACTTCTGCGCTTTCAAACTTATTCGCGAGACACGATTCTCTAGGATGAGTCCTTTCCTCTACAAGTATTGCCGGACCGAGCTCGGGAGAAAAGGCTCGAAATGTTGCTCCGGCTATCTCGGGTAGTTGAGGATAAGGAGTTTAACTCTCTGAGCGGGATTGTTGGTATTGATGACGAGTCCTACGGGAGACCCCTCGGCCTCACCCCTGAAATCCCCGTAGTTTCCGAGTTATTCGCGGATTTCGATTTTGAAGTTGACGTGTCCCTCTCGGGAACGTTTAGAGCTACGAGAAAAGAGTCGAGACGAGGGGAGATGAAGCGCGATGGCCTCGACGAATATCCCTCGAACAGTATCGACCGAATCTCGATGGTTTTCGATTCATTCTCGGATTCCAATTTGTCTATCCCTCGAACCGAGCTTCGCGAATAATTCGAAAACCGTTGCTATTTGGGTGGTGCTTTGGTAGAACATATCGTTCGGGTTATCGAGCACTATTATATGAACGGAGAGAATCAGATCATTTATTTCTGCCATAAGAAAATAAAACGGCCCGTTTAAACGGTCCGTTTTGCCGTTTCCTATAGAATAAAGGAGCAATGTCGGTCTGTTACCGTGCCAATTTCCAGTGTTTTCCTTCCAATAGAGAGGGTTCGAATTATGCGACACCCCATACTCGCGTGTATGACGAACCTTCCCGTTCCCGGAAATGCAACCGAACAGGAATGAATGACCTTTTATGCTGCGGACGTCTCAGACAACGAACTTCGCACACATGAAAGGTTGCGAATGAAAATTTCTAGAGACCAAGAATACATCACGCACATTCGCATACCGGCGAGAACGAATATACATGAAGATTCTAGAATCTCGAGGAGATTCAGTGCAGAATAGGGGCACGGCTCGAGGGATCGAGGGGGTTAGTGAAAAATGTTATGCTTTCTTTAGCGCAACCTAGGCCATCCAAAAATGGTTCCTACGCAGATGTCGAGCCTCTCGTCACTTGAAAGCTCCCGGATGTCTCCAGCGATGGATCAGTTACGCTTATTTGCCACCTCCGATTCCCTTGGTTCCCTCGAGACGTGTTTTTCGTGTGGGTGGTGGCTGAGTATCTAGTGCGTAGCAGCCGCGCGCAATCAGGACTCAGGACGCCACCGTCCTCGGGGGGATCCGAGTTCGATTACCGAGGCCGGACGATATAATATTCATTATGGAGGAATTGAGGTCCTTCTTTCAGAGACAAGCTCAAGGAATGAGTCTTAAGGCCGGACAAAGGAATAGCGCCCACGCCGGATCCCTATCCTGCCACTGCTGAGGTGGCCGCGTGAATAATTTTCGAAAATATTTCCCCGATCGATTTGCGATTGCCAGCGAGAACCGTCGCTAGAATAACTTGGCAAGGAGCTTATCTCGTATACTGAACGGAAAGTGGAGGTGATTGAGTCTCGCAAATCATAGGGGATATCGCTTTCAGAGCTAAAGCTCAACGACTCCAGAAGCATGATAAGCGATCGAATGAAAAAGCAGCGATTTTCACACGAATCGTCCGGGAAGTTTTCGGGAGGGATTCGGTCGGAATTGTCGGACGACGAGCTCCCAGGAAAGGCCCGAAACATGGAAATATCTGGAATACTGATGCCGAGACGAGGAATATAATCGGGGGAACTTCCAGGGAGATATGGGCAAGCATTTAGAGAGCGAGAACCGAGAATGATAATGTATTCGATGATGCGGAAGTGATGCGATGGTGTCTTCGTTCGGTTGGATCGAGTCTCTGAGTTTGCCTCCGATGACCTAAATTAGCGTTTCTCGAACTAGAGGAACGCGTCTCCCGGGGAGACGCGAAGTTTCCCTAGAATTCCCAACCGACCGATTTTTCGTCTCAGAGAGGTCACCCAGCTCATTGCTAGTCTACAATAAGTCTTTAATCATTGTACGATTGATCGGGGAAGCCATATTCCATGGAGAAAACGGCACTGGGACATGTTCAGATCGAAAATTTTCATTCTCAGGTATACGGAGATCTCCATGGGAGACGCTAGCGCCCCTCGTAATGCTTAGGGGAGACGTGGAGGAGAAATTTTGAGAACCGCTGTCTTAGACCTTCATTTCACTGACAGATCACTAAATTATGGTGCTACCTATGCTTGATGCCAAGGGAATTCTTGTTTCGATCGCTTCCGCGCTTCGCAACCATTCTCCATGGAAGCGGAGGCGCCTCTTCTACGGAAGATCGATGTCCATCGAGCAGGTATTGGAAACTCATATCTCTTCTGACCAACGCTGTCGTTTGATTTCGCTCCATGCTGAGATCATTTTCCATGACGTCCGCTGACGGTGGGGCCCTGGTTGGTCAAGTTTTTTTTCAGGTGGGGTTTGCTATATACCAAGTTCGCAGGCTCTGGAGTTCCTCATCCAAACTTTCCGCTGGCCGTGGAACGTTCTTGCTTGGAGGGCTCGTTGTCTCCGACAGTCGTGAGCTGAGAGGTTTCTCACGGTAGATGCCCCATTACTGGGGAAGTTCTGCATCCCTAACGTTCAGATTTTGCAAGATTCTCGGGTGATTCATCTTGCGAAGTCTTTCCATTGAGTGTGTGTAATTTCCAGCCTTCCGGGTCACATAGAGGCATAGAGTTTCGTGGAATGCCCAACTCATCGTCGAGTTTCTGTGAATTACTCTTTCGGGTCGGCGTGACGACCACTATTATCTCCGAAAGAAAAGGTCCCAGGAGCGAGGAGTTGATGCTCCCGTGGTATTTCCGAAATAGGACGCATTTCACACCGCTACCGCTGTCAGCACGGCGTGTTGTTGGAAGGGTCGGAGGTCTCGAGAGTCCAACGCTCTTCTCGGAGAATCGTGACCTCAGAGCTTATATGCATCACACTGGCGGTTCGCAGTGCAGCGCGCCCTTATCGAGTATCCAGATCATGCTCAAGATACCACAAAGATAGACAGAGACATTGGACTGACAATCGGCGGAAACTCCATATCGATGCCTGTTGAAAAATTCAAGTCGACCAATCGTCGACTCCTAATTAATCGTTGACTCACTCGGACAGTCATTTTTGTGTCCTCCGGTTCTTTATTCGACGTTAGAGAACTTCAGCCTCTTGTTGGAGGTCGGTAGAGTGTGAGCAGTCATCTGTTGTGAAACATGCTCACATTTTACGGGACGGCGGTGACCGATGACAGCCAAAGATGGGAAAGGCTCCTTCGGAAGTTGTGAACGTCTGAGTCTAGGGATTCGCACGCCGGTTCCCAATATGAGCGCTCGAACTGACCATGCCGAGAGTCGTGATTCCAGCTCCGGTAGGATAGAGAGTCTCCCGTCCAATGAATCCCTCAAAAGCACTTCCTCAGATTTGCTGGCCCTATGGCTCTTCCTTCGGTTCGCGCGACATTCTCAGCATTCTGCAATTCGCTGATGGATAGCTTGGGAACGGATTCTTCCGCACGTTCCCGGAGCTCTGGACGAGCAGATCGTACTTTAGCTCTTTGTGATCCCACTCAGAGCGTGGAGTCCGCGCCCACCGATTGCGCGTAAACTCTGCACAACATGCCACTCGGGAATTGCGCACCGGATGGAAGACTTCAAGTCGGGCGACGAAACTCGCGGAGAAAGATCACCATGCGCACCCTTCTTCGCACCTTACGCACTGCTGTTACATTCTCGATACCATTTCTGCAAGATCAGCGCATTCCTCATCTCGCTCATTGCTCCATCTCCTACACGCTCTCTTCCGTCAATTGTTATTTAAGAAATTTTCGGATTGACCTGTAACTAGAGAGGGATTCGGAATTCAAAAGATACGGAACCGCTTCCCTGCTTGCGGCAGGATGCGGGCGACCTGATTCCCATGCGGATGATTGCGGCTCTCTGACCACGGAATCAGTTTGGAGTCAGATGCAGAAGGCTTTGATAGTGGAGATCACACTGCGAGTGAGTAGCAAGTCTACCATAGGCTTTCTCGAGACTCATGACGCATGTAGCGGCGTAGAGCAGCCATTTTAGTCAAAGACGCAGACAGCAGACCTAAATGAAGTACTTCAGGAGAACCACCACTCTTTTCCCTTGGCGCGACACCTGAAGAAATTGATCGCAGATGGATCTGTACACTCGGATCGCGCCTTCCAAGAGTGCGGAAAGATGCCAAATTCTATATAGGAGACATGGAATATGACTGGGCCCACTGCGATATGTCTTTGGAAGCGGCTCCCGTTCGCCGCCGGATTTCCACTCAAGCTGAGACGGCTATTGCCTTAGGCGGCAAGTTTTTCGGAGTCAGGATCAGCTCCAGATTGGCCTAATGGCGGCATAATTCCAAATATGATGATAATGATCTGACCTTTTGGGAACTACCAGCGATGAAAACAGAGTGGTGGAAGGGTCCGAAATCTGCGCAAAGACATCGACTCACACGTGGAGCGATGCACGGATACCATCACTTGATATGCACGAGAAGACAAAACCACGACGTCGACGACGATTGCACTTGTACTCTCTGTGGCGAGACCTGTGAGACATACCTCCTGTACAACTGCCACCAGGCGGACTTTGACTGGGAGCTCGAGAGGGCCCAACCACCGTAGTTTCAAACATGTATACACTGATAACTGTGATATAGAAAACTAACTACTCCTAAACATAGGAATAAAAGTCCTTTAATCATAATTCCAAATACGGCACTGCCCGCTCGAGAGGAAGTCGAGCTCCAGTCGGTGATCTCGATTATGGCAGGGGCATATGGCGGACCTCAGTATCAACCTGAATGGGAATATCATGATTGAGATTGCCGGATGAGGGAGGTGGATCCGGGGAACGATCGATGATCTGTCGGATCTGCCTGTGAATTGATTTCGCTAGCATTTCTGGAATGAATCTATGATCAGATAATACCGGAGCGGACTGTCCTCTCCATGCCAGCTGGTACTCGAGTGAGTCTCTCACGAGAGAGAGCATCGATCCCACCATATACAATTCTCGAGACACTGTCGGCAGTTCTTGATTGAACTCGCCGTTGAACTGCTCGATTCGCTCGCTGAAGTCTCTATATCCAATCGTGTGTCGATACTTTTGGGCAAGTTTGTCATGGCCGAAGAACTGAGAAGCGATCTGGTCCCAATAGGCGAATTCTGCGGTGCCGTGACATTCAAACCTTCTGTGGAGAAAACTGCCGATTTCCTTCCTTTTCTCCGCGGCGACTCGACTGATTTCAAGATAGGACGTATGCTTTTCTTGCCTGCTTCGAAGAGCTTGGCCAGAGCTCGAATTCCAAACACGGGGTCGTCGGAGGAAAAAACCAGATCTTGCGATGACGGTGAATTGATCTTCACAACTGTTCCTGATCTCCCAGCGCTGAATCTAGCGGGACATTTGGTATCTGCCGCAGTTTCGCTCGATGCACCCCCCACGAGCCCGAGACGTTTTGCGAAAGTCTCCGACGTTCGCACCCGCGATCGATAAGTTCTATTACGCTCGGAAAGTCCCTCACATGGTGAGCGCAGACTCCCGCTCTCCGATGACTTCGCGTCCCTGAGGTGCGTTGGACGACTCCGTTCCCAAGATGATGATGATGATGACGATGGGGAGCCATACTCCTCTGCGGGCTCCTGACAAGCCCATCCCGCGCTATCGCAAAGAGTCTCTGCGAACCCGATATGGGGCGCTCTTGTATTCTCGGTATTCCTCACATGTCTCTCAGTCGCTGATTGTCCTGCTCTGCTCCTCGAGCCCAAGGAGCTCTCCTCGATCATCTGGAGGGTTTCGCATTTGCGAGACTTCCGGCTCTGGGAGGGAACCTCGAGGAATCTCAGGGCATTCGTCTCTTTTTTGGAACGCGAGCCAATCCCCTGAGCTCCGACTGACTCTCTGGCTTGCGAAGATATCTCGTGAACACGCGGCTGCGCAGGAACGATGCTGTTGTTATTCACGGCAGGATCCGATTCAACAATCGTTGTTTTGGGGACGGTGCTTATGCTCCGGGAGCCCCCTCTGTCGGCTTCAGCTTGCGTTGCCCCCATGCGTGTCCCCTTTTCGGCCGTCAGACACGGGAGACACGCCACCTGATCTCTCTGGGAAATCCTCCAGCCAAAACAGGCGAGTCCCACGGACACGACCTGCCTCCCTCCCAGAGACGTTCCTGATTCTGTGCGTTCGGGGTCGGGATAATTCGTTGTCCTTGGCGGAGGAGGAGATCAATCAGCAGATCGACCGGCAGTATCGGAGTTTTTTTGAGCATCAGCATGGAGCCGAGAGGAGCATCATCGTGCTCAGCATCGCACCGGATTAGAACCAGTCGGGAGAACATTTCCCCTTGAAAAAGATTTCTTCCCTCGAGATCGACGGAGCCTCCCTTCATCCTCCTTCCGGGACTACGGTTGGGAGGATCCATTTTTTTCACGACCCCGCAATTTCCTTTTCCGGAATAGTCTTGCCCCCACGGATATGAACATCAAGAAAAAGAACATCAAGGCGGAGCCGCCCTCACCTGAAGAGAGCTGTCAAGAGGGGTTCTCGGAGGGCTTCCGTGGTCATTTTGAACTCACGAATATTGCGACGGGGACAATCGACCTGTCGATCCGCAAGGCTGAGTTGATTCCACGATTAGTCGGAGGTCTCCCTCCTCGTCTCGACACACCTCATCCAGCGAAATTTCCTATGATCAATGCGACCACTGCGCCAGGGACATCATTGAAACTTTTCACAGCTGGGAACACGGAGTCTACCAAATGAAAATCATATACCTCTTCCTGATTTAAGTGAGAATGTTTATTAGTTTCCCGAGAGAATTCAACGGCACCATATTTGCTCACAAAATCCCTCAATGATAAATCCCCCTCCGGATCGAGTCAAGAATCTCATGGAGGATCCACTACATGGAGATTCTGATACTCAAAGGAGACATTTTTCCTCAGATTTGTGCATAGGTGAATCGAAGGGACACTGGAAAGCGTCGCTGAACCCATTGGAGCTCTGGAGATTCACGTTGGTTCTATACTTCTTCAGGGAGTGAACTGCATCGAGGTACGATGCCACTCGCTTTTTCGTCATTGTTTCGCATGAGACCATTGCATAGACCAGGAAAAATGACTGTTCCGGCGTGAAGGTGTCCGACAAGGACGGCAAAGATTCAGGATTGTCGATCTCACTGAAGGCCGAGTATATCACATTGAAACCACTCTGATCGGCAGTGTTTTCGTGTAAGCTCAATTTCCCATCAAATTTATGCGACGTGTTGAACGGAATGGGCAGAGAGAACTTCTCTTCCATGCAGCCATAATATTCCTGGAAATCACGTTCGGGTGAAGCGACGTTAAGGAAATTCTCAAGAACACGGCAGAAGATGATTGTGGGAGCTCGAATTTCGCTTTCCGCCACCTGTCTTGCAGTTCCTCGAAAACTTACTGCCAGCTTTTGTTGCTTCGCCATAAGGTGGAAGTCTTGTCTGAAGTTCCCCAGATTATCGGTCGTCCACGACTTCGAGTCGAAGGCGTGGGCCAGTTCGTGCGATATTAGTCTTCCGATCGCTGCCAAATTGAACCAGGAGGGAAAAGCCCCAACGTAGAACGGGAAACAAAGGAGCGTCGGTGGGATGAGAGCGAGATTCGAAGTCCTGTAGTAGCGGGCGTTCGCCGCCTGAAAGATTCGTTCTCAGACTATGAGTTGACGAGAACAGCGGAGAAGACCACAGTGATCACTCAGTTCATGAGGAAGACTTGTCGCTGTTCGGTATCCCCACCTCGAAAGTGTGTACCCAGGTATCCCGGTATAGAACACTCGGATTGCTGAATTTCCGGCATGTATCGATCAGGATATTCTGCTTGACTGTCAGCACATTCTTGAGGAAATTCGGTCCCATATCGAAGCCGTACTCTTTCTTCTCGGGAGAATCGAATTCCTCGGGATACCCAATATGGACGATCGTGTCCTCCAACTTCTGCATGGTCAGCAACCTGAATCGCGGCTCCCAGGCCTCTCGAGCAGCGATGATCTGCACTCGGAATCGAATGGAACCACTGAAGGTCGAGCCTTCAATGCAAGCTATACAACGGAGCCCTGACAAAATTCAGGAGACATATTGGAGCGACTAACTTTCGCGTAGGAGAGCACCATCCTATGCGTCAATGTGCGAATATTGAGCAAGTCGTATTCGGAGAGTAGCTCGCGTCCCAACATTGCCGCGTAGCTCAGCGGAAGGAGTTTCCCGGCCTGCGGAGGAAGGGAAACCCCGGTCAATCGCAACGCGCTGATTCCTGAATCTCCGGAAAATCGGCCTCGAAAAATAACTTACAGCGCGGTCGCAATCACTCCTGATCCTCGGACAGAGTTTAACCCGGACCTCTCTCTTGAGGTAAGCACATACCGAGGCCAGGAACCAATGCGCCAAGTAATTTTTGAAACTCCGCGATAGAGCTTTGTCAGAACCCAGCTCGAGCGTCGCGAACACCGTTTCGTAATCGTCGATGAAAACGTCTGTTTTCCCATGGACTCTCAGCCAGTCTCCAAAATGGGGTTGAAGATGTGAGACCCAATCGAAGTTGCCGAGAGATTTAAGACCTCTGAGGGTTCCGGTGTAATTCAGTCTTTTGTCGCTTTCGAGACGTCCGAGGCAAATGTGGACGCTTTGTATGTCGTTTCCCGTCGAAACTATTCTACTCTTATTCCAACCCATGTCGAAAATATCGTTCGCTCTCGCGAGGAAGTTCTCCACGCCTCGATACGCCGGGTCGTTGCGGAGGATTGGACGTTTTCTAACTTCGCTCATCTCTCCGAAGCACTTCTTGAAAGATTCGACCTTATCTTTGATCCCTTTTGATTTTCCCAACCACAAATCTCGCAGTCTCGATTTCCTCTCAGTCTTCCTCTGCGATTTTCTCGACGTCGTTTTCTTCGATTTTCTCGGCGTTGTTCGCTGCTGTGTCTTCGGCGTTGTCGTTTGCAATTTCCGTGGTGTTGTTCTCTGCGATTTTTTCGATTTTTTTGTCCTCTTCGATTTGGCCGGCGTTGTTTTCTTTGATTTTGCCGGCGTTGTCTTCTTCGCGTTTTCCGGCGTAGTTTTCTGCGATTTTTCCGTCGTGGTTCCTTGGGATTCCTCCGGCGTCGTGTTCGACTTCTTCTTCTTCTTCCTACTGCCGCGACTGCTGCGCCTCATCATCAGCACGTCCTTCTTCAGATCTTGCAGAGGAGTCCGGTATCCAAGCGCGCTCTCGATCAAGACGATCTTCTCTTCATTTTTAGATCGATTCCGTAAAATCGATAAGTCAACGATCGGCGTTGTCAAGCCCAAGTGTACCGAAAGGTAGAACAGGCTGTCGACACCGGATCGACCCTCGGTTTTGGGTTCCTCGAACCAGTCCAATCCGGCAGCCTCGAATATGTCTCTGATGAACTCAACACTCTCTTCGTGATTGTCTCCTTCGCCAACGGCTCTGCAGCTGTTGACCAAGGCGGCTAATTGTACTTCCGATTGCGTCAAGTCCCCGTCCGAGTTGTTCACCTTCTTGGCGAGTTCTCGGAGCTTTCTCTTGCCCAATTCCTCAAGCGTGTGCGACACCATCTTGGTGTAACTGGTGAAAAACTTAGCTTTCGATCTGCGGTAGTGGCTCGGTTTGGCCAGGGTTGCCGGGTAGCCGGCGCTGCACGTATACTCGTAGAAGTCATCGCAAGGATCGCCGCTCCTGTTCACGGAACGGTAGATTATGCTCGACGCCAACTCTTTAGCGAGTTCGATGTCGGCCTCAATGTCTTCGTCCTTCAACTCTGATCTTCTTGGAATCTGGGGCGTTGTTCGCGTCGTCGTAGATCTTCTGCTCGAACGTGAGCTGAGCTTGGTGCGCTTCCGCGGAACCGTGACACTGTCCACCAACAGCGCAGTGAAGAGCAAAAATGAATAGACCCACATAAATGAATGAAGGTGAGTCGTTTACGGTGGAGAACTGACAGACCTCAGGGCCATTCGTTATCGTCATTGAAATCACACAGCTTCTCAACTTTCAAGCCGACAGCTGCGTCTGAAACGGATACGACGAGAATGAATGCGCTATGATCGTCTCCGGGCCTGGGATCTTCTAATCCGTGGTCATTCGGGATGCGCCGAGAGAATCATTGACGAGGGTAGACAAGTACGGAAATAATGACTGATTCTCGGAAGTCTAACAAGATGCTTATCACGATTTCTATCCCCGCATTCCATAGTTGTACTAATTTACAAACTCGCGGCACTCGGAGGTCGTCATCAGGACAAGGAAACGGCGATTGGCACTTTCGTCCTGGAGCTGAAGGGGATGCGGGCTGGGGACCGCACCGCGCAGTTCCCTTTGCCGAATTCAGGGTCGCCGTTCTCGACGATTGCCTCCAGGGAAGCGGGGGAAACTGCCACGGATTTGCGCCGTTTCGAGAGCTAGGGGCGCCATCTCTCGAGATGAATCGCTGGGAATTTGAGATCTTCTGGGGAGAGTCCGAGGAAGGAGTCGATCAAGGGCGGCATCTTCGCAGTCCGCACCGAAGGCCACTCCGCCTGGTCGTTCCTCTCAGTCAGTCCTAGAGGTGAACGCTACCCGGCCGAGCTCCGGGTAGCGTTCACCTCTACCTCACCGGCGCGTGCCTTTCTTGTCGATAGATTCCTATGTAATGGCACCACATCCTGTCAGTTGTATCCGGGACAATTTTTGACTGCTCAAGAGAGCTCAAGACAGCAACTCCGGAGATCGACCCCATGGTTTATTATTTACAATCGGGTGAGTTGAAATTATACAATCAACATTACTCGAAAATTATGCTGAATACGATTAATTTGCAATAGCCTAATATATGTACATCTACATAAACTATAATCAAAATATTTACACTATCTACATTACCTACATAAAAAAACTAGAAACGAGTTCCAGGAGAGGAACTCCCGTCGTGAGATCTGAGCACGACGGGCCGCACGTCGAGATCCGAGGGGACATAAGCCTCGTTTTCGTGTCCCGCTTCGATGCCTCCCGCTTTCGATTTC